>NW_022883057.1:0-88715 GCF_011952255.1 Bombus vosnesenskii
TATTTATCGGAGCTACATTTGCACCGTTGAATCCGGCATATACAGAAAGTAAGATATTCTCCAAGCAGCTTTTACGAATTATTTTATAATAACAAAGAAATTAATTTAATTAAAAGTACGTGCGTGTTTAATATTATAGAAGTTTAACGAAGGCAGAACGTAAAAAGTGGAAAGAAAAATTTGCTCTTCTTTTTTGGAAACTTGCATGTTTCTGATAACTCCACTGATTATGCCATATATAAGTTAATGAAATCGAGCCTCGACTTTATTATTTGCCTCGAGTTTATTATAGAATTTTACAACTACTAGAAACAGAGATCATAAATTAGATACTTTAATTAAAGACTAAATTTATTTACATTACATTTGCAGAATTAACAATAAAAGTCTAGAAACAGTACTTACTCTAACACCAATTTTTATAATGTAGTGTAAACAATAATTGTTAATATTAAATTGTTAAATATTGTGTATATAGGTGCGGAAATTAATAATCACTTATATTCTCAATATTCGTTACTCCGTCACCTTTTAGAGATACAAACAATACTAATTTTTAATCGTATACGATTAAATTGTATTTAACTACTCCGAATATCTTCTGAGAGTAAACATTCTACGAAAAAGCCTCTCCTTGCGGAGACGGATATCGGAAATAGCTTTTGTAAGGCTTTTCGAATATTTCTAGATCTTTTGTAAAACTGTCACCTTGTTGCCCGGAGTGGTTAAGTTACGCGATGCAGCATATGCGTTATTTAATCATATCTAATGCAATTTTTTACGTAGGAGAATTTACGCACATGCTGGAAATTTATCAGCCACGGGTGTTGTTTGTATCGCGACGCACTGAAAACATTTTGGCGAAAATTGCATCTACTGTAAGCTGGAATATGAAATTAATCGAATTGGATGATGAGCCTCTTGATGGAAATATAATAACCTTAGACAAGGTTTTGGAAAAATATCAAAGTATCACGGATCCCTATGCGTCTTCACCGGTGCAGATAGATAATAACAGGAAAAGAATGGCAGCCATTTTATGTTCTAGCGGTACAACAGGCCTTCCAAAAGGAGTAATGTTGTCTCATCGAAATTTGTTACTTTTCATCCAAACTCTAAGGTAAAGATATTAAATTAATATACACAATGTATCCGGTTGATCTCGGACCACACATATATTTCGTGATTTATTCTTTATTCAAATCAACTATATAATATTTTCTCTATTGTTGTGCTTCTTAACTCTTATCATTCTAGTTGAAATTATAAATATTCGATTCAATTGCATTTTGTTCTTAATCGAAGTGCCCCAGGATCAATGGACAATCGACGTGGAGACCGAATACTAGTTTTCTTGCCATTATTTCGCGGTTATGCGTTCGGAATGATGAATACGGCAATAAGTTGCGGTGCAGCTGTGTACATAATGCGAAATTTCGAGATAGAAACGTTACTCAGTTCCGTAGAAAAATACAGAATTACGCATATACCTTTGGTCCCTCCAGTTTTAATTGGTCCTGCGAAGCATCCAATGGTGCCAAATTGCGATTTTAGCAGCGTGAGAGAGATCGTTTCCGGTGCGGCAACGCTTCCGCCGGATGTAAGTTTTTCGTCCAAACTTATTAAAATTGAGAAGATTATTCGCAACATGCAGAAGCCTATGCGCTCGATATTAAGGTACAAAAGTAAATTCCTCTTTGTACATCTTCCTTCTCTCGATGTGCAGAATTAACCAAAAACATTAACGATACAGATCGACATTCCTATTTATAATTGGCGAAACAATCGATGTGTTACCCCATCGCCGATTTCAATGATTTTTACATACTTTGTAGAAATTAAACATTTTTCCTCTGTTCCCATCGAATTCCGTCTATGTCAGTTGTGCGTCCGTAGCAGAATATTCGTCAGTTTTGGTTACCGGTCGATCTACAGCGCGGCGATCGGGTTTAAACGACGCCAAACCCAGATCAAATTCTTATCTGCATATAAATTATATATTAAAAAAATCTAAGAATTAGGGTTGCTTTCAGCAATCAACCTTGACACATACGTCGTTACGGACGCACAATTATAGGCAGAATTCGCAATATATATGTACGTTTTGTCGACAGCTCTTTGCTAACACCTCGAAAACTAAGAACGAGCGGCGGTTACACGCGTAGGAAAAAGCGGCTTGAAACGTTAATTTCTACAGCTTATTTCAAAATCGTGAAAGTCGGTCGTGAGGTGGATGAGATATCGGTTACTAATAAAATTTGAAAGGATATTGGATTCCTCACGACAATATATTAATTTAATCTAACGTGATAGTTAACGACAAATGTGTCAACAAGTTTCAATAAAAGCACCCTTCATAGAGGAAAATATATTCGATACGTATCTCTTTCAGGTAGCAGACGAAGTGAAGCAACGTACAAAACTGAAAGCTATTCGAAATGGTTACGGTATGACGGAATTATCAATACTATCAAACATGAGCGATAGGACGAGCAATGATAACTCCATAGGTCCAATACTGCCTGGCTTTAAGTGCAAAGTGGTAAATGTAGAAACGGGCGAGACCCTGGTCGCAAGAAAAATTGGGGAAGTTTGTTTCACAGGTGATCAAGTAATGTTGGGATATTTTAAAAACCCTAAAACCACTGCAGAAACAATCGATAAGGAGAATTGGTTACACACTGGTGATCTAGGATATTTTGATGAAGAAGGATCGCTATACATTACAGGACGTATAAAAGAAGTTATTAAATATAAAGGTTTTCAAGTTTCACCATCTGAGATCGAAGCAGTAATATTGTCGCATCCAAGCGTTAAGGATGTAGCAGTCGCGGGTAAACCGGACAAACTCAGCGGAGAGGTACCAATGGCTCTGGTAGTCAGACAACCTGAGAAAACTATATCGGCGAAAGAAATCGCGGATTTCGCTAATGGTAAGATTGTTTCTCTTCTTACTGTTTATGTACAGATTCGTCGTTATCATTAAGCGCACAAAGGACATCCCGTAAACAACAACCGTCAATTTTACCGGTTTTACGGTTCTACATGCAACATGCAAGAGAACCGCTTCTCGTTAAAAGAAATTTTTGTTAAGGAAATTGGAGGATTTGGGAATACAAATAATTGACTATATTTCCCACACAACAGTTGTACATCTATATTACACGCTGAAGAACGTCTTGCACGCACGCTTGTCGCCAACCGACTATCCTAGATTCTTCTAACATCTGGCAACAGTCTTTTGTCTCCACTAAGACCTTGACGCCCTCTGGCCCTTACACACACACTCTCATGTACAGTGTAAATGTATCACTTCCCTAACACGCCTCCTTACATTTATACTGTACACTTAATTTTATTTACATACTTGTCGAATTAACAAAATATTTAACATTTATCGCTTTATTTACATTTCTCTTATTTTACATTCATCCATGACCTAAACCTTTCAAATTTCTCTCTACACAGTGCCTTCGTAAAAATATCCGCAGTGTTTTCTTCTGTACTTACTTTTATTATGTTTATCTTATTTTCCTTTACGTACTCGTGAACGTAGTGGTAATGAACTTCGTTGTGTTTAGAATTTTTTGTAAAAGTTCCGTATTTTGCTATACTCATTACTCCAGAGTTATCCTCATAGATTTTTACAGGGTTATCGTCTACATTTACATCGAAGATTTTCATTAGTTCTCTGATAGTCATTACTTCGCTCACCACTTCCGATAGAGCAACATACTCTGCATACGTCGAGGCTTTTGTCACACACCTTTGTTTTTTAGACTTCCATCCAATTACATTTCCATACAATCTAATTACATACCCAGAAGTCGATTTCCTATCTATATGATCTCCTGCCCAATCAGCGTCCACATAACAATCTATCGTTTCGCACTTTTCATTTCTTTTATAATGTAGCCCTAAATCTCTAGTCCGGTACAAATATTTCAATATTCGCAAGGCATATTTAAAATGTGTCTCGTTACAACAATCTTGAAATCTACTCAGATAATTCACACTATAACTTATATCGGGTCTGGTATTTACACTAATATACAGCAATGCGCCAATTAAATTCTTGTATCCAATGTCCTCTCTATTTATCTCAGCTTTTTCAATTTTTAAGTTGGTCTCCATAGGTGTACAGTACAATTTGCTGTTATGTAATTTATATTTGTTTGCTAATGATTCTATGTATTTCTTTTGGCTTAATCTCATTTCATTTTTTAAATAATCATACTCTATATTTATTCCAAGATATTCTTTTACTTCACCTAAATCTTTCATTTCAAATTTATCAGTTAATAATTTTTTTACACTTTGTATCTTCCCTTTGTTTTTACTACAAATCAACAAATCGTCTACGTATATTAACAAATAAACAACATTTTCTCCCACTCCATAAGTATATAGGCACAGCTCTATATTGTTCTTCTTAAAACCTAATCTCGTCACATACTTATCAAAACACTCATACCAGTCCCTCGGACTTTCTTTCAACCCATAAAGCGCTTTCGATAATTTACAAACTCTATTCGTTCCGTCCGCATATTCCTTTGGTTGATTTACATATACCTCCGAGCTTACTTCACCATTTAAAAAGGCAGTTTCTACATCCATTTGCTCAATTATTAATCCATTTTGACAACAATATGATAGCAATATCTTAAAGGTCTGATTACTCGCCACTGGAGAATATATGTCATCGGCTACGTTTCTTTGTTGAAATCCCCTTACCACTAATCTAGCCTTATACCTGTCCTCTGATTTTTTCGTGTAAACCCATTTTACATCTAATACTTCTTTGCCTTTTACCCTTTCTACCAATTTCCAAGTTTTATTCTTATAGAGACATTCTATTTCCTTATCCATAGCCTGTTTCCAAACTTCATTATTTTCGCAACAAATCGCCTCCTCAAATGTACGAGGGATATCTACTTTACAATAATTTGCATGCATCTCGCAAATATTTTCCTTTTCTGGATACCTTACTGGAGTTTTCTTAATACGTGTAGATCTCCTAGGAGTGTTTGAGCTTTCAATACTACTATTATTTTCATCTTTCCTACCTTCTAACTCTTCCTTATCCATACCGACCAATGAATAGTTATCTTCGCTATCATTTCTATCTGCCTCTGATGAATTTTCCTCAAAACCGATACATTTAGTGTCTGTCTCTATGACCTCTACATGTCTAGCTATTGTTATTTTCCCACCTAATAAGACTCTGTATCCTACTTCACTATATCCTAATAGAATTCCCATATCTGCCTTCTTGTCCCATTTGGAAACTCTTTTTTGTTCTGGCCTTCTTACAAAAACTTTACTTCCATATAGATGTAGATTTTTAACACTTGGTTTTTTCCCGAAGAATATTTCAAAAGGTGTCTTTCTTTCTATAGTATTCGCTAATATTCGATTTTTCAAGTATGCCGCTGTACAAACTATTTCCGGCCAGTACCTTTTATGTACTTTCGCTTCCGCTAACAGGCAACGCGCCATGTCCATCACTGTTCTATTATACCTTTCCGCTGTCCCGTTTAATTCATGTACGTATGTTGGGCAATTATTTATTCTTATACCTTTATCCCTAGCAAATTTATAAATTCGATTATTTAAATATTCTTTACCATTATCGCATCTTAATATTTTTAACCTCTTGCCCGTTAAATTTTCGGCTTCATTTACGAACTGTACGAAAGAATCAAAGACCTCATCTTTTGATTTTATACAATAGATCCTAGCTATTTTACTATAATCATCGATAAATGAAATGAAATATTTTTCTCCATTGAATCCGGTGGTCTTAAAGGGACCACATACGTCCGTATGAATAATTTCCATTATTTCCCTAGCCTTAGTTCGATTATTTTTGAAAGGTAAGTTATGCATTTTGCTTTCTATACACACCCTACATTTCAAAAGTTCCTTTTCAAATTCATTCGGTATGCCAGTCACTAGCTGCTCTTTACCCAAAATCTCTAAATATTTAAAATTTACGTGTCCTAGCATCCTATGCCATCTTTCCTTTTTACTCATACCACTACGTTCGGCGCTGTTTACTAAGTGCTTCTTCCCTTTCAATATACTTTTTATTCTATATGTCCCATTCTCTTTGAACGCTACAGCTGTAAGTTTATTATCCTCATCTATTACTTTCGCAATATTTCCTTTGGAAATAACCGTATTCTTATTGTCTGTTAGTTTACCTAAACTAATCAAATTTGCGGACATTTCTTTCGCGTAAAATACTTTCCTCATATTTATTTCATTTTGTTTTCCGAATGCTTCAAAATAACTTATAACATTCCCAACTTTTGTCGCTTTTATCGGTCTATTATCGCCTAAATATATATTTACCGGTTCTTTTAGGTCGATAGATTTATCGAAATAATTTATATTATTAATTATGTGATCGGTACAACCGCTATCTAATAACCACACTATTTCGTTCTTACTTATTTCATTCGTCTCACTGCTGTTTGCTGCGTGCGCCGTTGCTGTCCATATGCCTGCTCTTGAGTTTCCATGCTCGCCCGTGCCGGTTGTTGATTGACGATGAAAGTTTCCACGTCCTCTGCTCGTATTGCCTTTGTTCCCTCTTCCTCTGTTTCGACCACGTGTTGGCCCATGCCAATAGCCGTTACTGCTTCCCGCTTGGACGCCATTTTGACACTCTCTCGCAAAGTGTCCTAATCTTCCACATCTGAAGCATCCTTCCTTTTTTGCAGAAAAGGCGTTGGTTTGCCTTTCTCCTCGATTGGATTTATTTTTCTTCTCTGCTATCTCTATTTTATTTTTTACATACGCTACCGTTTGATCCTCTTCTTTCAATGCGTCTATTATGTCCGCTATGTAGCTGTATTCTTCGGGTAACGTATTCAGCATGTAATTCAGCTTTTCCCTCTCACTTACTTGTGCGCCCGCACTTTTTAATTCATTGATTAATTTTTCAAAGTCGTTAAAGAATGATGCTGAATCACTGTAGTTCTCCAGTCTTATGTTTTCCAATCTCCTTCTGCATACGATCTGCAGTGCCGTCGACTCTTTCAAGTACATTTCATCGAACCTTTTTATTATATCATACGCCGTTTTTCCTTCCCTAACATACTCCAATTGTCTGTTCGATATTGCACTATAAATTATATTAATTGCCTTCAAATCCTTTTTGTCCCAGTCTTCATCGTCTCTTTCGTTCTTCATTCTAGTTGTAACAACCTCGCATTCCTTATATTTGAGAAACATCGTGATTCTTTGCTTCCACATTTCATAATCTTCACCATCGAATATAGGTATCATGATTTCCGATCTCTCCATTTTAATTGATTCTTCTTTTTTTGTCTTTTCTTACTCAAGCGTTCCTACGTGCTCGAAGTATATTTTTTTCTCTGAAAGTTTTTTTTTTTCTTTACTGAAAACTCACTCGCAAGATCGTAACCACGCACTAAATATCTTGCAAAACTAGTAACCACGCTCTGCTACCATGTTAAGGAAATTGGAGGATTTGGGAATACAAATAATTGACTATATTTCCCACACAACAGTTATACATCTATATTCCACTCTGAAGAACGTCTTGCACGCACGCTGGTCGCCAACCGACTATCCTAGATTCTTCTAACATCTGGCAACAGTCTTTTGTCTCCACTAAGACCTTGACGCCCTCTGGCCCTTACACACACACTCTCATGTACAGTGTAAATGTATCACTTCCCTAACAATTTTAACGAGATAAATAGTTTTGTCAGTAGAATCTCGATAGCATTTTCAAAACGTTGTATTACGCTCCATACGTAATGATATTACTTAAAAAATATAACGATCAAAGGTCGGTCAACTAATTAACCGAAAACAATTATTCTGGGCGTAATAATTTTTGTATAATGAAATTTTCAAGTTTCATAAGTTTCATATTTACATTAAAGTTTTATCGTCATGCTTATACATGTAACAATTAAATGAATTAACTAATAAATAATACAATAAAATAAGTTAATAGATAACAATTTGCTTAAGCTAATTCTATGCGAAAAAGTAAGATAAATTTTGCAATACAATTTTTTCGTCCGAGACTGCCGTTTCGAGGGAATCAATTTTGAAATTAGTCACATACGTAAAAGACACTAAGCTTCGAATACGATTTGATCGTATTAACGTTATGTTTGCTGACGATAATTACTAAGGGCGGTTTCTATCTAACTTGCTATTTGTAAACAGTGACAGTGACATCACCCAAATAATAGAACGCACCTTTGCAGATTGTTCTTTTCTTTTTTGTGAAATAACTACTATGAGCTTTAAATAGAATAATGTAAAACAGATAAAATACAAAGGAGAAAAATTCAGTGTACATATGTTTTATAAATATCTGACAAACTGCTGAAACTGTCAAATTAATTATGTATATATTAATTGTAGTTTCTTTCATTTATCGATTAATTATGTATTTAAATTAATTTTTTTTTTGTTATGAACCTTGCAGAAAATCTGTCACCACAAAAATGGCTGAGAGGCGGTGTAAAATTTGTCGAGCATATACCCAAAACAACATCGGGAAAAATTATACGAAGAGAATTGATTAATATCGCAACTAAATTATGAATCAATTTTTTGAATTACTCGAAATATATGTACTAAATACACAACTTCTGTATACACACACGCATTCAACTAAGTGTTTTATTTAATCGCCTATTTGAATATATAAAATGTACCTGTCCAACATAATCCGTGAATAAATTGTAGACCATATTTTGCTTACCAATCCGGATACATCAGACATACGTGTGCACTTTAGTAGTGTCGTTACAAGCATACGTTTGTGACGGGAGCAGCGTCCGAGCAGCGTGAGAGAAGGGCGGGGATTATTGTTTACGAGAACGAACCTGATACGAAGTCAGATAACCTCTAGGATAGATACTCATGCGGGTGAACCTGGCGTTAGGTCAGGAAGCCGCAGGAGGTTAAAACTTCATGAACGGACCTGAAGCGAAGTCGGCAAGCCGTCAGGAGTTTAAAGCAGAAAGAAACGAAGCTGACGCGAAATCAGAGAGCCGCAGGAGGGGTTTGGTTTCCATGCATGGATCCGATACAAAATCGGGCAGCCACTTGGTTGCAAAAATTTCTTTTGGATGCTAAGACGCGGAACGAGCATAATAGGCTTGAATGTTAGCGTTTAAATAATTCAACTCAAATATATAATAATATATAAAAATAATATAAAAATAATAGCAATATATTGTAATGAAAAGGTTGTTACAGGTGTATTTGTCGCGAATAAATGAGTGTATCAATGTGTTGGCTTATAGTTTGGTTGCTCGATTTTGACGCTCTGTCAATGGGCCGGGGCTAAGACCAGTATAGAAGCAATGCCGAACAGAATTGAAGCCGATCGCGGATTATCCCGTAAAGTTAATTATTGACTAGGAGGAAAACTTCAACCCGATCTCACTATACCGTTTCTTAACAAACGCGACCAAGTTACATAGTCACTTCTCGTGACGTTGTGTCCGAGGGTCGCGATTCCTCGGTTGCCTATACACCATGAAGGTCCGAAAATATTATGACGGCCTAGATCAGGAGTTTATTTTTTACCACATGCGTGTACATATAGAAGAAAGTGAATTCTTTGAAAATTTCTGGCGAACGGCGCTCTTCGGTCCTCATGATGGTTGACTCAATTGCAGCTGCGTCTCCTACATCGCTTTTGGTAAGGGGTATTTAAACTAAGAGACTCTTCTGTTTCCTCAGTGTTTTCTGGAGAAGTTTCAAGAACGGAGGTGGAGAAAGATATTTCTTATCTGTAACGAGCTATTCGCCACTCTTATCCTAATTTGGATATTAAAGTGTCGCTTCCAAATTACAGAAGTACAAAGCGAAATAAAGTGAAACATTAATATTATTGTACAGAAAAGGATAGAACATGACATGCTTTTTCATTTTGTCACTAAGCAACGAATGAAATTACTTTACTAATTCCTACTGCTAAATCAGAGACTGTTTAACCGATGAAATTATTCTAATAGCATGTATATAGATGATATTTTGTAACGTAACTCTTGATTATTCAGACTCCTGTAGCTCATTCATGTATCATTTAACGAATCTTTGCGCTTTAAAGTGAAGTAAAAAAATAACCTGCTTCAATGATATTTCACGCGAGTTCAACTTCGCAAGAGTACTTTTGGTTTCTTTGCACTATACTTTCAACGAACAGTAACAGAACAAAGTCTTTCGATTCTTTGATGAATGAAAGGGATTGAGAACTAAAAAGAAGAAGAGGATTAACGCGATGTGAAGGCTATCATCGATAAGTAGACCGATAATTGGCCGTTCTCTTAGCGGAGCAGTCAGAACGATCGCGTTATCTTCGTTAACGAGAAAGTGCGATAGGAATTTCTAGCAGTTTTACCGGATCAACGGAATTAGTGGTATCCGGTATTGGAAAAATTTAAATTTCACGCCACCGACTCTACGGTGAGACCACCTATCTACATGGCTATGTGTGTACGTCTACACAGGGTGTTCCATAAATTTTCGTTGACCTATTTAAATAACTCAACAATTTTTACGAGTTCTCTCGCTAAACGTATGAATTTCAATGTCTTCGTTCCATTTTATCATCAACCCTATATAGCTTTGTAATGGACGCATATTTATTTTTGTATTATCACGTATTCGATTTTATAATACTACTATCCTGATTTATTTATTTGTAATTGAGATGGATACTATGTCGTGTCAAGAAATTTCTAAACTCTATTATTAATAGGAAAACAAACATATATCTAGCCGTTTCAATTTCCAATGTTAAATATATACATAGTACGAAACACGGTGCAGGTTTTAATTACTAATTGTATATAAGAGTATGGAAGCACGAATGAATACGAAACATTCCCGAAACAGAAAAATATGTAAAATTTCTGCACTGAATACGAACTCGTAAAATAAAGATCGCTATTACTTGTTGGTTTATAAAGCGAAAAAGTGAAATTGTTTTTTAAGAAATAAAAACGTATAATCTATATTTCTATTTTATTCATTATATTATTATATATATTTTACATTTACTGTTATCGTATAATATTTACAATTTTTTCCCATAAGTATCAAGACAACCGACTCGTTCTTTTCTTTTAACTCCACAATCGAAACATATGACTCTTTTGATGAAATTTTATACTTACCTCTAATACTTAACCGTGCCAGAACTTCAAATTTAGTGTAAGATTTACAAGTTGGTATAGAAGTATAGATAAGGACTATTTAATTCAATTTCCATATTATTAATGCTAAATCTAAACCAAGCCTAAAAATAACTATATAGACGTAAATTAAGTAGAAGGTACGTAGTAACAAGTAAATAGAGAAATTTAATTTAAGGTTTATTAATAAAATAATCAAATAACAAAGAAAAAAGAATTCATCATGATGTTTGGTTCAGGATTAGATTTATTTCTAGTTTAATTTCTATTACTCGCTAATAATTTCATGCAGTTTATGCTAGATTAACGTTAGGTTTTGGTGGTTTTAAGGTAGAATTAAAAGTATTTGCAATTATTTGCGACACTTTTTTTGCGATAGTTTACTTATTATGTGGCCCTTTTCAATATATTGAAAATATATGGGAAAAATGGTATTACTCCACATTGAAATAAGTATATTGTATATCCTAAAAACTTATTAGAAGCTTGTCTAACAAACATATCGAATTCAGTATCAACTGATTCGAAATACACCTTGTACGTAAAACAGTCTGCATGTATATATCTATCACCAGTATGTACATTGTACATGTACGTGTCTATGGCTGGTGTTCCTGTTAATTTCATTGCAACGATCACCCTGACAAATCTAATTGACGTGCATCAATTATTTGCTGGACGAAGGCCGCTTAACTCCCTTTCCATTTGCCAGCTAGCATGGTTTCCGGATAATTCCATTTTTCACGATACCTTCTACCGATAGAATTTCACTATCATGGAGTTATGTCGGTCATGCTTTCTAATTCCCAAGTGGACTGATAGTTCGCACGAGGCCATCAGTAAAAACTACACTTATCGATATTAATATCTACAAATACAAATTTCTACAACGAACATATCCAATAATTACACATTTTGTAGTTTTTATTATTTTCTAGTATAATAACTCTCTTTAAAATTCAAATTTTATCTTGCATTTTATTCTTAATTTCGAATTTATCGTGGACGTAAAAATACGTAAGTTCGAAAACAGATATTGTAATAAAACCTGCAACGTTTGTCAGAAAGTATATTTAGAAGAGTAGAAAATTTGTAAAATGTATACTATTCATGATCATTGTCGATGAAAAACTTTATTTTTATATAAAAGTATCTAGAAATATAATAGTTTCTTCGATTACTTCATAAAAAATATCATGCAAAGGAAGTTATTACGATAAAGTAAGGACAATTTTCTGTCATTAATTTTTATAAATTCTTACTGTTTTAATAATTTTAATTAAACTGTTTTAATATATTCAAAGCATGTACTAGCTTTACGAGAACAAAAATCAGATAAGTTACCATACTGTAAAAGTCATGAAAGAGATATAGAGCAAGAATTAATTGATCCTCCTGTTCCAATTACATTTATGGTATCATATAAAAAATGTTTCGAAAAAATATGTCCTTTTTAATTATACTGACACGATGTACGTGTTTTTTAACAAAAATTTTACGTCAATTTATTGTCGAATTACGTATTCAAATTAATAACGCTACATCTAATTTGAAGCCAAATTTTATACTCTAAACATAAAAAAACTGCCTATAAAGCAATATAGCGCTACACATTTCCGAATTCTCTGGCAGCTAGAATCTATTTATATTAAAGTTTCATTATTTCCATTTATTTAACTGACAACATTTGTCTGACATTTTTTCTTTTTTTCAATCTTAGATATCGTATTACCTAAGAACATCTTTTCGAATAATAGAGCCATGAATTTACAGTAAATTGTAAACATCTTTAGTAAAGCTTCGGGAGAGAATTAAGAAAGTATTGACAAACTTTTCTCCATCTTTTCTCTGTACTAACTCCCCCTAGATTAAAAAAGTAATTAATGAGAAAATTACATTTAATGTGCAACCAATGAACTATGATAAAAGTTCTCATACCTCGGAAGATTTTTTTTTCTACAAAGGGACCATATATTTTTCATCGTTACTAATTAACTTTCCTTTACAACTAATAGGTAGGCGGAAGAATCCATCTAAATTCGCCGTATAAGTCGTACGAGTCACTTAAATTGTTGTCGAACTCTCACCATGGTACAAGTCAAATAAAAGATTCGATATTTCTGTTGACATGATTTCACATAGAAGGACCAGCCAGGAAGGAAGGCCAAGCCAGTATCGGCCATGCAACGTTAATTTAACGCGTGCTATCGTAGTTTATATAAAATAGGTAATAGTAAACGCTTTAATAGAAAATGAAATTTATGTTTAAATCAGAAAGTTAGTACGGTGAAGTCCCGTTAATATCGAACCTTTCAAGTCCGTGAAATCGATATTAACGAATTCGTGACAAGTTCTAATTGAATTTTCCCGAATTCAACTCGAATTGGTAAAATAAGTAACGAGTACGAATGAGCACGAAACTAAAGCCATTGCTGGAAGCCGATGAATGATTGGTTGACAAGAAATTAAATTACACCCCGTTTACCTTTTTCTAATAAGGAGAAATGCGACATCTTTTTGAAGCGCTAAAATCTTTTTGATTAATGGATGGATTCAACCGCAGACTCCATCGGTCTACTTTATGTTAAATAATAACGGTCACAGCAGATCAGCCGAGGAATTTCACCTCGTTATTCCTAAGACTGATGAAGAGTATTTAAGTTGAAATTTACTCAACATAATCGCTAATTTTTCCATCGGTAAATGAGCTCTTCCATTTGTCATAATAACAGTATCGTGTTGTAATAAAATTCATCCTTTTTTAAAATATAAAGATTCCAATTTCCGCTAGTTGCACGACTCATCGTTTTCGAATGTTTAGATGACTCAGCTTCGAGTGACGGTGGTGATAGCTTTGTTCTCTTGCTCTTTGTCATTCGTTCTGTCTATTTTATTGGTCTCGGCTGATTCGGAAAACGGCTGCTCTTCGTTTGCGCGTATATGTATGAGCTATTTCGATATATTTTAAATAAGATTGTTACACGTTTCAATTTTCCCACAGTCCACCAAGTAATCGAACTCTTCTCGGGACGAGCTACCACACTATAAAATCAAAAATATGTAATGCTACTGAAAGAAAAAGAAGATGAACTAGTTACGGGAAAACAAAGTTTTTGGAAACTATTCTATTATATTGCAATTTATAGCCAACTAAGTACCGATCAACTTTTGTTCCCAAGCACTTTTTCGTTAGATCACCGGAAGTGTTTGAAAAATCGCGGTAAGTGTTACATGGGACACCCTGTATATGTATATTTGTACCTACATATTCGTATATGTGTGTGTATGTGTGCTCATGAAGCTCATCCAGGTTCTACGATAGTCGTTCAATTGTCGGAACAAAACCCGAGATGTGCCGATCGCTCTCGAAACCGTTCACTCGAGACCAGCAGAACCTATAGGTTTGGTTTCTACCAATTGGTCTTTGTCTCGTGTGCATAGCGTTACGGCTATTATTAGAACAACAAGGCACGCGACCAACAGACATCTCCCTGAGAAGGAAGCAATAAATGCCAAGAGATACGTCTGAAGATTTTTTTGGCAAATACAAATTCTTCCTTGAACCGTCCTGACATTATCACAGCTGAAATTAGAAGTCAAGAATCATAATTATACGATATCTAATACTCATATTATTCACAATTATCTAACTTATGTTTCTGATCACACGTTTCTATCTTATATTATAAAATAGTACGTATTTTCTATCTATCGTTATTCAGAATTAAGAAAAAAATTTATGATGATTTATGATGACGAATGATTTAATCCGAAGCAAAATAATATCAACTGTAGCAATACTTGGAAAAAAAATTCAAGCACACCTTCTTCTTACGTATAATTCAGTATCTGGTTTCGGATATCGCTGACGCGAGTTTTACATGCGCAACGATTACACATTGTAGGCCTCTTATTAAAATCTTTAATTAAATTAGAACGTATTAGGTATACTACGCACTACAGAATAATACGTCGTAGGAATGCATTAAACTTCTAGACTAAGCACTCCCGCGCTGCACACAGATTGCTAAGTTGTACATGGTGAATAGCAACAGATGAAATAGAATACCACCTAGTTTCCAGCTAATACTACTTACAATTAGTCCAATTGTTCTTAATACAGCGGATTCAGTTTCACACCTTAATTTTAATTTTCTTTCCTAATCAAAATATCTATTATGACACAGTATTTCGTTAAACGTTGGGAAGCATCGTTACTGGAGCACAACTATCTACTTTATATACCTTCCGAGGCTGAAAACTACGAGAAACTGAAACACACCAACTGTGTTTTGTAATGCGAAGCATGCTACCCTGAATTTAAACTACGATGCGTCAATGTTCCTCTAGGATTACTAACGAATCCTACAACTATGTATATTTTCTATCTTTCTTAATTTGCAGATTTTTAAGATACATACATACTTTGCCTACATAAATCATACTCACCTACAAACGAGAATTGAAATGGGTTAATCAATAATACACAATAAACATCTCTTCCCGATAAACTTTCTCTTTTATAAAGCCCCACGAGGAAAAGTGTAAAGATGTCGAGTCTGGTGATCTTGGTCAAGGAAATACTATTTCCTCTTCTTATGCGGCAATACGAAAGCTTGCATTAGGGCAATAATTTGAGCAACTATCGCGAGGTTGGCACTATCGCGTTTAGAGATAGAATAAATCACTGTATCGATGCCCAAGGTCATCCCCTCATTACGTGCGAAATACAGGAGATGAGGGACAATTTCAAGAACGTTCTACGAATGAACTTTAACATATGTGAACAAAGTTGCTTCGAAATGGACTATATATCTGGCTAAACGGAAACATATAGTTCAATTTAAAAAGAAACGAAGATCGCTTCAGATCTCGAAACTGAAATAATTTCATGGGTGAAATAAACTAAAACGATCAAAGTAATAATAATTTCAATATTTTTAAAAATATAACGTTACTTCAAATTTATCAACTGCTTCAGAAATATCGACACATTTATGTTTCAAAAATGTTTACACGCTTGTGCAGGAAAAATAGTATTTGTTGGAGAATCGGAGATTTCATACTGATCGCAAATCTCTCTATCGGGAGATGTATAGACAGAGAAATATGTTTAGTTCTTTCACAGACAGTTATCGACGAACGAAACAAAGAAAGTTTTACGATGAAGTTTCATCGTATAATAATCGAAATGGATAGGAAGGATCGATTTGTTCAACGAGTTTGTACGGTTTCGAAAGTTGGTGGGTAGTAGAGTGCGCGGGCCAGATGCCGTAGCTGAAACCGGAAGAGCACAAAACGGGCAGATGCGATGCAGTTGGCCGCAATGGCGATAGAATAGTGAGGCTCTGGCATAACGCGCATAATAACGCGCGCTCCAGGCCTTCGTAAAATGAGATACGACAGTAGGCAACGAGGCGTGGGAAGGAGACGGCAGGGAACCACGTGGAAGAGTGAAACAGAGTGAACGGGACAGACAGAAATAGATAGACGCCAGGGAACACAGAGGGGCAGTGCCTATCACTCGGAGAGATCCAATACAATGCGAACTATTGTACCCACGTTCGCCATCCACTCCAATTCCTAGGCTGGAGATATGCAGCTAGCTCGATCCTGCACTTGCTGCGCACGCTGCATACATCTATTGGAACGTTACACATACCTACCAGTGTGTCTATAGTACGACTTCCGCAAGGATACGAATGAGTTCAAAGTGAAACGAATGAAGAGATTATTTGACATTGTAGCCTGGCAAATGACATGTTTTATAATTCGAATTCATCGACTGCACAGAAATAGCTTCTTTAAAGCTAACACTACCAATCTGTAGTGTACTGGTAAGTAGATGATTATACCTATAACTAGTATGATAGTACGAAAAGGAATAGGTACAGACAAAACGAATATATATATAACTATATGAGTATAACTAGGGTCATATCATATATATATATATATATATATATATACAGAATATCATCTTATATGCATATGTGAATTTTACGCCAATACGCCAGCTTATCTTTATGATTGTGTCAAGAGTGACACTGGCAATAGGAGTAACCTCTTCTCACAACCAGTTAACCGCAGTCGATCTGTATACACGTCAATCCAAAACTATATTTCGGCGTGTTTGATGCGAATACTTCGCATTCGTGCGAAGTAAAAAGTTACCATTTACTATAAAAACCCAAAATTTTAGTAAAAGGTAATATAAATTACATTTACTGGTATATTTCCCTTATACTTCCAGTAAACCTATTACGTATTTTATAAAAAATAGTCTGATCATTTGATTATTATCTTTGATCTATCGGTTATGCTCCGTATAATTTATTGCTTTTTATAAATGGAGTTGATTATTTTCCCTCATGCATCTCCCTATTTGTGAACTTTCCCGCGTATATCGGCTATTTTACGAATTGTTTCGTGTATTTTACTTTGTTATTTTTTGGCAATTTTTGAGTTTTTAATAGCAATACCTTTTTCAACAGTGAATTGTTAATTTTTTATTGAAAAAAAGTAATTCTTCCTCGTTTTGCTTCATCTTTTTCGTAAAATTTATAATAAATTGCCCTGCGTCCGACGCGTATACTCGTCATTGCTTGATTGCAACTACGCACCCCGTAAGGGATTTTTTAAGCCAAACTCCGCAGTTGACAGATTGAGGAATTCCTCCGGCAATACCGAACTTTGTCAGCATGTAATAAAAATATCGTCGAATCAAACAAAAATGTCTTCATAAACAAGCGTGCAAACATCATTAAAAAGCCACTTTCGGGGTTACGAGACGTCTAGTGCATAATACTGTATAAAGGTACAAAGAATCGAAAATTGTTGCCAAGAGATAACAGAAACGCCGGGAATGTTTCAACGTGCGCGTGCTTCTATGAGAAAATGTGGCAAAGCGTGTGTTTAAATGAACAGAGGACATATTGCGCACATGCAGTCAAAGATAGTGTCTTACTGACAAGAAACTGACCTCGTAACTCAGAAACTAATGCTTTTTAATCCATATTTATCAAGACCTTTCTCGCTTGTTTCGATGATTACTATACGTTCCCAAAGTTTCCCTCCAACTTTGATGCACATCCTGTACGCATTTAGTGGTCGTAAAATTAGTGGTTGTACGATGTATCGATAGAAAATAAAGAAACTATTTACCGTTCGCTGACATGCTAATTCGTGTCTTTAGCATAATTTATAAAACCGCCGATATAAATATATGGAGCTATACATGTTTGTTTATGTTATGCAATGTGTACAAAGTGTTTTACTTACATTGTTTCATTCAATAGAGTTCTATTCTTAGATTAAAGATAGATTAAAAAAATTAAATATTTTTCTTACGCAATCTTTACATACGATATCAGGCGGAGACTCCTACAAATACGCGTTTAATCGATAACAGAACCAGAAAATTCCAGAACATTCAGAACTTTAAAATTTAATTTACAAACAAACATTTACACGTTCATATTATGTGTTGTAACGATATCTTATGTATCCTGTCCCAAACAATTACATACCTATTGCATAATATTTAGATGCAGACTACTTATTTCAGGATTTCCAAAGAATCTATAAACCCGGTAAAATTAAAGTCAAGAAGGAGTGTGCAGGAAATGTTTAAAAGTTTATTTCTGTATATTAACATTTGGGAATATTACTTGAGGATACATTTTATTTCCGTTATTTAATTAATACGAAATAAAAAGGTAATTACCTTTTCGTTTCTCCTCTTACGATTTGGCTTCAAACAAAAAATGTCTATCTACTTTGTTCTAAATTGCTTATGCACGTACATATCTGTTTCAAAGATACATAGATACATGCATATTATATGTTTGAATTCAATACTAAATTTTGACATTTCACAGGAACGTAAGTAGTGAAAGTAAATGAAATACATCCCGGGGTGATCACGCTATCAGTTTCCAGCGTTCTTCTCCCAAACGACAAGTATCAGGAAAAAGTGAAGAAGGAAAAGGATGAATAATTCGAAGTAAACTACATATTCACGATAATATTTTTTCTGCGAGTGCAAATATACAGGGTGGTTGGTAACTGGTGGTACAAGCGGAAAGGGGGTGATTCTACGCGAAGAAAGAAGTCGAAAATATAAAATAAAAATTTTTCGTTCGAGGCTTTGTTTTCGAGAAAATCGACTTTGAATCTTCGCTCGGTACGCGTGCACTTTATCGCGTCTCGTTATAACGGATCTCACTGTAGATCGTTGTACCGATGGAAAAATTAAAAAAAAAAAATTACAAAAAAAATTTTTATTCTATATTTTCGACTTCTTTTTTCACGTAGAATCACCCCCTTTCCGCTTGTACCACCAGTTATCAACCACCCTGTATAACAATTAAGAAAGTAGTTTTCTGCATATGTTAAAATGCTATGACGTTATCGATATTTGGTTTTTGATCGAATTTGCACGTGATTATATCTATGAACGTACCATCCGTTGAAAATTAAAGGAGATTTTGTATGATACACGTGTTTTGAAGGCGAAAGTGACCATATAAATGATCACCTGATTGAAAAGGAACGATGAATATCGTCTATCTATCTACAATAGTATCTATTTGCAAGTAATCGTTAATATTTCACATTGGTGAATATGTTAAAAATAGCAGTTGAGATTGCGATGGAGTACTATATATTTTGCTAACACAAGATGAAAGAATAAAGAAATCGGTAACCAAAAATCTGGAAGCATGTATGAAATTTGCCGTCGTACGATCGTTTGAATACATTTTACGAGGGTAAAGAAACGTAAAACGTTTCTAAAATAAATTTAAGTTTAAGTTAGTTTAAGTGAGCATAGGTTGCTACAAATTATCGTTTGGCGTCGTTTGTAAGAAAGGTAATCGGAAACCTTTAGAACCCCATAAGCCACGCGAATAATCAGTAAAATTCTAGTACTAAAATAAATTTTATATCATTTCCAAACAAAATCAAAGTTTAATCAATTCTCTATCTTCATTCGCTCTTACATTATCTGTTACATATTAAATTTAATAGAATAACCAATTTCGTAAACATTGTGTTGAAAAGGATTACCAAATTCTGTCAGATGTCATTGCGGTTCAGACTAGTTGTTGTTTACTCGATTTATTTAAAATACAGGTTTGTGAGACTTGTGTGTATAGATATTTACTTTAGACAGATATTAGGTTGTCGCTGAATACTAATGCATTTTCATTCATGACGTGATTTCCTTCCGTGTCAGCACGTGACTAAACTGTACACTGTGCACGGTATCCTAAAATTTCTTGGATTAAGTGATGGTATATTCATAGAAATGATAGTGAATTTTCTGGTTAATAACATTCATAACATTTATATACAGCAATAATATAGGTACAATATTAAACAATCTGATATTAAACTCTTCTATTGAATTTCGCTATAATTTTTTAAAATTAAAGTTTTATGACCTGAAGTTTATATTCATAATTATGTTACATACAGTTGCATTTTTGATATTATTTGTGATTATTGATATCAGCTATCATTAAAATAGAAAGGATAAGTGCCAAAACGTTTTCTTACAAGATTGCACTTCAGAAAGTCACGCATACACACATAAATATCGGAACACTTTAGCCGATTTGTAACAGCGTAATTAGTAAAATGTATACATTAGTGTACAACTAATCGTTAAAGGCAATACTTAACATTTTTTAATAGAATGAACAAATGATAAAATTTAATTGTAATTAATTTAATTACATTTATTGTAGAACAATATTGTAGCCTTATTTATAATTTATTGGCCAATATCAACAGATGTGATTCTAACGCGTTCTTTAATATTTTTCTGTTTTCTCCGCAGAAAACGATTTAGAGGTATAAAATTATAAACGTGCAGGCAGACAGATTCTTGAAACATTTATGGGTCTCATATTTTTTTGCCAGGTCACATAATTTTTCCAACATAAGTAACTGCAGAGAATATACTATAGAATATCCTTTAGCTACGATATTATACTTGTCTTTATAACGTATAAAGAATATTTGCATAGAAAATTAGTTCGAAAAGAATTCAACAAATTTGCAAATTCCGCGTTGTATTTGCATTACAAAAAGCTAATAATCATACATCTGCGATCCGTAACTAGGGAGAGTATACATATCTACGATATACAATTTATTATTGTCCAGTATTATTTATTTATTATTAGGTAATTTAAAACTAATTGTGCAAGTTAAAACAAACCTCTTTCTTCGTGAATTTATTATCCACTTAAAACTTTTTCTTTGGTATTGAAGAGGTGTCAAATCGTGTATGGATCAGAAAATAGCGGAGATGAATACGAAGTATTATAAAATGTCACCACAGGACATTATCAGGATCAGGTAAGATTTACTATTTATATCAAAAAAAGAAAAAAAATAGAATTGCACAGATAACGTGGAAAAAAGGACCAAAAGGAAAAAAGGAAAATAGAGAGGTAAAGCAGTGAGAGACAAAGAAGGACGAGTAACGGAGAAGGAATTAGTTGTTAGGAACGAGAGAAAACAAGAAAGATAATGCTGGGAAAAGAAGAGATTCGGTTTAGGATTTCCGCAATGGGGCTAGAAGATCGAAGATGAAATAAAATGGGATGCAAAGCTAGTGAGGGAAATAGATAGATGGTGGAAGATAAAGCATAACCGTTGGCGAGAGAGAAACTGGAGAAAAGGAAGGAGAGAGAAACAAGGTAGGAAGGGAACAGGCGTTTACGTGCGCCAGACATCCGATGATGCATAGTTGCTGTTGACATGCTGGAATGTCAGGCTCACATGACCTCTCGAGCAGAGCCATTATTCGCAAAGCGACCCCCAATTTAGGACAATAACCGCTTCGTAGAGTCGTGTAATAATTATTGGCCGGTTTTCGGGTTCACCCTTTTACCCCCTTTAGTTATCAGCGCCAGCATTTTGTCACAATCACTGCCTAATAATTATTTGGAACAGCAATATGTATAGATAGTCATCGCAAGGAATAGCTGTGTATTTTGGCCATCACCTGTGATTTTACGTAGTAAATATCGATACTATTATACTATCATACTTTCTACATCCTACTTTCGTATATCGAAAGAAGCCATTCTAAATTTAGTTGAAATAAATAATAGATTTTATTAATTCGTAAATATAAGTATCTATATTTTTCATTGCTCTGAGGAATCATGAAATACAGAGTTGTAAAAGTACAGATTACAACGAAAAAGGAGAGGAAATAATTGCATGTATGTATACATGTATTGGAAACAATATCCGAATTGATTAAGAAACTTTTGTATTTCGCGTTTCTTGCGAAGAAACTCACAATCTCAATGAACTTTGCACACTTGTTTGCCTTGTGCACTGAAATTTTACACGTGCCCTTTCGAAAACTATGATTTTCTTCGATTCTCTTGATTCTTTTGTGCAAGAACTGCAATTTAACATATAATTCGACATCAGCCGTTTAAAAAATTCTGTTTCGTGTCACTGACATATTTCGATGGCTCGAATCTTATGTTTGAAACTGTGACACAATTCCCGCCTTGTCTTATACTGCGTCCCCTCGACAGAAGCGACATTTTCGTCATGAATATTTTGCCAATCAGGTGACGATCGGTTGTATGATAGTCGGTTGTACGATACTCGTACGACGACAAAGAGATGGTTATTCGCAGATAATCGATAACTGTTTGTCTCCCGCATGATAAATAATGAAAAAATTAATGGAGTTTATCCGTCAATATTTATTTTTATATAATGATATCGATAAAACTTTTGTTCATCGTGATATGATTGACTGTATGTATGACGTGTGAAATTCATATTCAATCGCTCTCCATTGCAGATTTTTATGTATATTCAATACCTCTTTTATTTCACCAAATAATTTGGTTTTATCATCATCTTGATTTTCGTAAATATAAACAAACGTACACTCGTTTCTTCGATACCAAATTCTGATTCTGCTCTCCTATTCTCTTCGTAGAGTGTGCCGACATATTGCTAATGTTGTGTCGATGTGATATTATGAACGTCGATATGTTAGGTATGCGACAAATAGCATTGTGGATAATTGAGCTTGGTTGAACTTATGCTCTGCTGTTAAATAAGCGGCAACCTCAAGCCGTTAAATGACCGGGCAATTACGATTGGTAAATATTGCGTTTAGTGAACAGCGTCATACAAAGGATGTAATATATTTATAGCAGAAATACAAATATAATTGACGAGAATTATAAGTATACAATGAGACAACCATAAAGAGGCAAAACAAGTCTTACAACTAAATGAATATAATTAGTTAAATTTACAAGTTTAATTTCAGCCTTTTCAATACTTTTCGTTTTAAGCTTATAATTAAACTTAACTGTCACGTAAAGCTTAGGCGACAGCAATTTCATCATTCTTATTCAAACAAAGTCATTATTCTCGATGATTCATTATCAGTCTTATCGACGTTATCAAGGTTTGACAACGATTTAAAATAAACAATACCATTATCACTAACTGCTCTTTCGAAAATATGCAACTCTTTTCTATTTTACAAGTTGATAAACAAGGTACGCGTGCTCCTGTATAGGCTGTATGCAATTTCCTATAGATACTGAAATAGTATGCGTAACGTTTTCAGAAATAAAGCTACGATATATCGATATGATATATCGAATAATGATAAAGCGGAAAATCAAGCGATGAAACGAAATGGGATATTTTCTGTAAAATATAATTACTTAATTAAATTCGAAATTTGTAGGATTTCAGTGAAAAGATAACGCGAGGACAATTAACAATAAAACGTGACTCGTATGACGCAATGAAATATACGTGCATAAACTGTCTGAAAATTACATGAAGCACGAAACAGCTGGATGACAGCCAACATGAACAGTAAAGTAACAATATTGTCCTCATTTATTTGAGATTTATTATATGATGACATTAATAGAATGCACAAAAAATTAAACCATAGCGTACTTCGACAATATTAGCGCCCTTTAACTGTACTCTTTAGCAACTATATCCTTCCGACATGTTATTACCTTCTTTTAGAGATTCACAATTTTTGAAAGGAGGCTCGTAAAGAATTTGTAGAAAATTTATGATAAGAAAGTATAAATTGTCATTTCAAGTAAATTTTCATGTTGGCCAGAATAGCTTTTAAGGATACAATTGTGTGATGTAGATAAGACAGAAAAGATATATGGAAACGATGTGGAGAACTGTAATAAAAAGGGAATAAGAAAATCTAATCAAACTTTAGTACTTATACAACAATGTTCCCATCCTTCCTATCTTTAACCCCTTTGCTACCGCAGTTTCAGAAAAAAATCACTGTTTTCAACTCAAGTTACGTATTTTCAACTCGATATTATTTTACATAATATGACGTGTATTTTTACATATATAACAATAAAAAATATCAAGTAAACGTTTCAAACGGCTTTGAGAATTCGTCGTATATGTGTACGTCATATGACACTGCTATGACACAATGTCCGACAATGCCGGACCAGTAATAATTTGTCGTTGTCTATAATATACAGAAGAATATCGATATATCATCTTCAATGAAAATAAATAAGATGTGTCACACATGTGACACTGGACTATGGAAAGTAACTAATGCGTCACATACGTGTGACACGTGGTAGCGAAAGAGTTGAAAACATTTTCTTAACAATATCAAACAACAGATCTGTGGGGTTCGGGTAAAAGTCGTGTCTAAAAGAAATTTCTTACGGGAGCAAAGTCTCGCCAGGATTGCAGCTAGATTCTCCAAGGTCTAAAAACGTATTGGAACTGACTATTGGTATATAGTGTAATATTTAGCCAGCATTGTGGTTTGGTCGAAATTGATGCGGTGTCCAGTAGTTTAATGATGTTCGGCTATGACTGGCTGTACCGTATTTCAATCTGGTTCGCCTCTCATGTTCTTTAAGACGTGTGTTTACGCTCCTCCCGGTTTCTCCGATGTAGACTTTGCCACAAATACACGGTACCTTATATACTCCTGGAGTTGATAAAGGCGACAATAGAACCTTGGAGAAGATAAGGATTTGGACCATTTCACTGTCTAGTTTAAAAACTATATTCTAATATCGCTCCTTTTTAAGATTTTGATAATGCGGTCGATAGTATCTTTGATTTGTGGGAGAAAGAGCGCGATGACGATTTTTGTACGGTTTTCCTTGTTGCCGATTCTTTCGGACTTTGCATCCTGTCGGTCGATCGATTATTCTTCGTTTTCGAATTATTTTCAAATACAGCTTAAAGTTATTCGCAAAGATATCAACGAACATAAGTTTCATACAGTGATACCATTAAATCGATAATCACGAAACGAATTTATTGCAATTTGAATGTACCTTACAAGTTTAACCGAATCGATAGCAGCCAATCCTCGAGCTGAAGTACATCATTCTCGACGAACGTACAAATCGCGCGATACGACCGTTTTCCAATCAGTAAGCTCACTCATTGACGGTCTAATTAAACCTCTTCCCCATCTATCGAAATTCTCTGCATTCCAGGTGTAATCGGTTTAATCATTTACGCGCTGCAGTATACGCTGCTTAATTCTAAGCGAATCCTTGAAGCTCTATGTACCCGGTGCGTACGCTCGTTGAATATAAATCTGTTACACTTATTTATTATTTCATGAATATGCATTTCTTTTAAGACAGGCTAATGGCTTGTCACGATATAGAAAAGCACGCAACGGTAGTTATACAGGCTAAACATCGATTAAAACATCGATTGAAAAAATATTGACCACGCCACTTGAATTTAACTCCGATCTTATTATTATCCATTTTCAATTCTTTCACTAGATGCGTACTAAACATCACATTCAATGTTTTGCTTCAAATCAAATTTCAATGTCGAAGCTTGAAGATTAACAACATAAAGGACTAAATATTATATGTTTTTTTTATATCTTCAAATTTATGATACAATGAAACATTTCAAACGTACAAAATTATTCGAAAGGAGAATAATAAAATGCGAAGATCTTCGGGCCTCAACGTCTTACATAAGGCAAGCTATACATATATTAACCAACTTTTTTACATTGTCCGATATAATTATTTCATTCGTTGTTCTGAAACATTCAGTTTATGATTAACATAAAATTGATATTATCAACAATTAGAAAGATATTATTAGTGTAAGGATAAAGTATTTACATTAATATTGGCACATTCTTTGAAACAGAATAACTTGTTTCTAAACCCGTACCAAATGATTTCAGCTCTTTTGAGAAGTTAAAAAGATTAGTTTACTAAATAGATGATGCGCGAAGTAAATTTCGAGAAAATTGCAATTGGTCGGAATTGCGAAGATGATAGCAAAGATCACTTTTTACAATCTTGTTATTCGAACTTAATGAATTAGGTTTTGCACATTTATGTCAGTACGCACATGCTGAAAACGGGGTTAAAAATGACGAAAATCGCATTTTTTCGCGACTCTCGGCCTAATATCGAGATCGTTATGTCTTTCCATGCCTGTCACTTGTTTCCGTATCGACCGATTTCGGTGAAATTTTACTCCCTTCAGGTATTTTTTTCCCTCGCAAACACATTCATGAACGGCTAAGTCCACTCGCTTCAGATTCGCCAAATCCACTAGATTCATTCGTCCAATCATTAATTTACGATCACTCCTACAAATAGAAAATTGTGTTCAACAATGTATTGTCTGGAACTTTGAAAATTGCTTTCATGTTAATGGATCGTATTATCGGTATTTGAAGTTTGATTGTTAACATCGTCTGTGACGTATCTAAAGAAACCCTCGGAAAGAGATAACACGTTATCGACGCATTGATAACCAAACAGCACATTGTTTGATTAACAGGGCGTCAGTTTGTTTGAATTCTTCCACATCCGTGTATTGCTATGGGGAATTATCTGTCAACCAACTATATTCTTCCTGAAGAAACACTTGTCACTTATGTGGAATTAACATACTTAAAAAAGAACGAAATACAGTAGTGAGTAACAAAAAAAAACAAAAATGTTCGAATTATGTATAAAGCGCATAAGTTTTGTTATTGCATAGTGCATTGAAAAGTTAAAAGCATAACATTATCACAAAGGAATTTCATTTAAAATTAGTAACAGAATGGAACCAAATGCGAAAGTGAAGATTCATAATTTTTTCAATACTCTTTCTCGATAATATCATTTCAATATATAATAATGTTACATACATGCCAAGTACTATGTATTAAAGTTACATTAATGCCCTAAACAAAATCTAAGCTTTCATTGTCATAATTATAACTAAGGAAACACATAATTTGTAAATTTAATTGTAAATACAAGATATCAACAAAGGAGAACAAAATTTCATTATTCTACAAAGTCTTTTTATTGTAGTTCGTGACTAAAATTCTAAATTCATATTTTCAGTATTGTTAAAATACTTGACAATGTAAATCCAGGAAAACTTTGTGAAAATATTCAGCATCGTTTCACTATTGACGAAGTCGAAACCATATTGCCACAAATTCGAGTAAGTCAACTATTACTCCATATTTCGGCTAACTATAGTAGTAAATAGAAAACTGCAAATATTTGTATTTATGATATATTAGTGTTAACATTTAGTATTTAAGATCTGACTGAAGTAATGACAGTTTATGAACACTTTTATAATAATGAATCATCTTTCACCTATCATTTTGATAAGAACGACGTATACGTGTATATAATATACACATCTTGTTCGTTGATGAAATACAATATTTCATTTTATCGCACTGAAATTAGCCAACTAGGATTGATAGAACATTAATCCGCGATAATTGTATGCAATTTTACATAACGTTTCATTGGTAGTTTGTGCATAGAACACAAATTTTCGAAATTTATTAATTAGGAACGAAATATGTTACACATAGCAAATTTCCTAATTATGTCGAAGTGAGTTGAAGTTTTACATCATTTATTTCATGACATATGAGTGACATTCTTAGAACTTGCAAGCGAATGCCGCCTGTTAGATAGTAAAATTGATATTTCCTCTTTCTGTATAGTTAATAATAATAAATAATAATACATAGTTAATAATGTAGTGCAGATAAATCATATCGTTCGATACTGTTTAATTTTCAATATTGTAATACTAATTTATTTTAGTGCAGCCCATTTCGTGATTCG
Source organism: Bombus vosnesenskii (assembly GCF_011952255.1). Taxonomy (NCBI): domain Eukaryota; kingdom Metazoa; phylum Arthropoda; class Insecta; order Hymenoptera; family Apidae; genus Bombus; species Bombus vosnesenskii. The sequence goes on from NW_022883057.1 coordinate 28,373, forward strand.
ATATATCGAGTATTTTCTTCACAAAAAGACAATCATTTAAGTTTAGAAGACATATTGGATTTATGTTCTGCCTTCTCTAAACATTGTCCTTCGAAAGTTCGTGCTGCTTGGGCATTTTACATTTTTGGTAAGACACTATTTATAACTTAAAATTCAAATTCTTTTTAAGATAAAACGTTAATTTAACAACTTAATATACGTTTGATAGTATTTTGTATTTCTTTGTACCAGCGCTTTTTAAACTTTTCCTATTCGCAACCCCACTTTGCCAGGGAAATTAAATATTAATTGGTAATAAATCGCATGAATTTTAAACAATTCTTTGTTACATTTAGAAAGTTATTACTTATTATCGCTTGTTAAGACGAACTGAAAGCATATTGACATATTTGGTAAATTTGGTAAATTTTTTTAACTTTTTAATTTTTTAATTTTAACTTTTTTAGTTTTTGTAAATGTAGCACGTAGATGTTTCCTTGTTTGACAGGGCATCCGTATGTACAACAATTTTAAGCGTAGTCAATTTGTGAGCAAAAGTATCGTTTTATTACTGCGACAGAGGATGATTAGTATGTCTTCTGTGTAGTCTTCTAGGTAGATTCACTGTGTAGAGTTTGGTAGTTAGGTCGTTAGGATGATTGTCTAATCTGGTTTTGTATTTGCCACTCGAGTGTATAATTTCCTCCACGACTAAACTGATTCTCAGATCTTCACGGAGTTCGTCATTTCGCACATACCACGGTGCGTTTACTGTGGTCCTGAGCACAATAGATCGTAGTAAAGCTTCTAATTTAGCGATCTGCCTTTTAGCAGTCATCCCCCCTCCCCCACAGCACAATATCTTACGCTCAAATGAGTTTAACGATTGTTTTGTAGACGACAAGTTTATTATGTACACTTAATTTTGCCAGTGTGCTAATGAGTTAATATTTTAATGGTTCTTATTTAGCTTACTTTCCTGTTTGTTTGTCTGCCTGGGTGTAATCTTGCAAGCGAGATTTCAATCAAGTACAGCATAACCATACAATGTAACATGTCAATAATAATACAGTATAAAAAGAGAAGAAAATAATTGAATGCACTAATAATCACATCATTGAACAAATATTGCCAAAAATAAAAAACTGGCGGACTTGTATTAGTTTAGTTCCAAAGTTTCCAGTATTTCAACACTTACAAAGACTCTCTATTTGATTAAATAAATCTCGGGCTCGTGATTCGAATCAAATATCCTTCCATTTTCACCTCGTAATCATTAGAAAATCGCCTTTGTTGCCGTCATTAGCTTCATCCAAGAAGACAGAAGAAGTGTTGAAGGATACATTGCAAGGTTAATACAACCAGTCCACCAGGTTTTTATTTTTAATAATATGTATTCAAGAATCGAGTGATATTCTATCGTGTGTACGATTCCCGCATGTGCTCAACATATACAGGTTACCTCGTGTATCATTATTACATCGAATTACTTAATGACGCCAGGTTAAGAAACTTATTTTCCTCCTTTTAGTACACTTTTGAATAGAAATTATTTTCTTTATTTTATTTTTCACTTATATATATTTTATTATTTTCTGTGATTTGATCAATCTCTTTGCGTATGCGTTGTTTTCACGTTAGTCGAGAATCTAAGTGCATCCCTAAGTAGGTAACTATTTTTGATCGAATCGTAAACAGTAGAATTCATATAGAAAGGTAAAGGTGTCGATCGCTATGGATTAAATTATGAAATATCTAACTTCCTTTCTTTGGACTTGTCTGAGGACAAAATTGATTTGAAACAGAACGTATTAAAACATGAAGTTAAACAAGGGGAAGACAGAAACGACTTATAATCCTCTTCGATCGCAAATGCCTATCCGATATTACAGGCGCATCAGGAGTTCGCTCGATTTCGTTAATCGGGATCGTTTAATTTCACGGTGCATACGATATCGCGTCAATGCTCGTGAAAGCAGAGAAATAATAGGGCTGAGCGAGAGTCGAGAATAGCTGCATACGTAGCTACGTGAAAGGAATGAGAATACAGGCGGACAAGAGGAAGAACAAAGTCAGCCGAATTGGAAAAGAAGGTAGAAAGACGAATAAAGAAGCAATAAGAAAAACGAGTGGGCATTTATTAAGTTTAGAGTTGAGAAACATGCAGGAGCAAATACATAATAAAAATGTCAGTGGATAAGTAAATTAAAACATGTTTAAAATTTTAATGTTTTAAGATTTCTAAGGTTCTAAGTGTTTCGAATATTGATACAAATAATTATTCAAATACTTAATAATTGTGTGATGAAAATCTGATTGAAAATGAATAAACGGTTAATTGCATGTTTATTAAGTTACTAAATGTAAAGAAACCAAAAGAATTTTATAATCGTTCAAATTAGATATATACGAATAGCAACAAATTTATATTTATATTTATAGATTGATGTAGAATCGCTAACTTAATTAAAATTAATTGAAATATGTGCAAGGTCAAGATAAATATAAATTTATTTTCTATTGCATCATATTCTACTCATCACGAGGATCAAAAGCCTGAAACGAACCACGCATCGGAATAAAACAGAACTAAAGAGGGTGTTGTTGCGTTAATCTACATTGGATAACGCAATGACGACTCAATTTAGGTAAATTCAACGTATTTCCGTTTCATTCCGTTTCCGCGTCTTGTATAGAGAAATGTATATTAGGTTACTGAACTGTTCGAACGATACGTAAAATAGAGTCAGATAACTCTATACGAACAACGGCACCGTTAATACCTTCATTTCCAGACTTCGACGGCGACAATCAAATCTCAGTGGACGATTTGATCGAAACTGTGCACAGATTGACACGGTGCGACCAGGACGAACATGAAACCATTGATTCGGCGACAGCGGAACACGTCGCGCGAATGGCAAGTTTTGATAATATTTACTTCTATGAGTTGATTTTGCAGATAAACGAACAACGTAGCGCAGCAAACGTTTCATTCAATTAACAACGATAAATATTACCGCTACGTATTATCCGTATAATCGTTACTTTTATTTCACCAATACAATGAACATATTCCGAAGAATAGAAACAGATCTGTTGTCTTAAATCTTGCAATAATAACTCTTATCTCTATAATAACAAAATTTTATTACATAATAGTAGAGTTTCTACCTCTATTTTCACATTTGCCACCTAAAATTTAACGATTAATTAAAATTTGCAATGTAGTTATGTTAAATCAGAAATCATTTAAAGATACAAGAAGATAATTTGCATGCTACAATGCGGACCATAATGTAGTAATAAATTTTTGGCAATTACTTGCAAAGCCGATAACCTCACTGATTCGAATAACCTTGAAATATGTTGCGAAGATCGACATTCTGAACAACTTTTCCTTATACATATATTACTGTCGTTCGGACTTAGCTTCCTCATAGCGTCCATACTTTTCTATAATCCAACCGAACTAAATTTCGATAATCATTTTCAACTCGCATGAAAAATCAGTGAGTTAAGTTTGGTTTACATAACTATAACGCCAACTGTGCAATAAGCTAAGGTATGGGATAATAAGACAGATACAATTCGTATTAAGCTTTATATTATATTATTGTTATTCGAAATTGAAGATACTTCAACCACGATATTGAAAAAGAAAATTATGAGAAATGGAATCTTTTGCGAATATCTTGGAAACTAAAGTAACATGCGTAAGGAAACGTTGTTAAAAATGTTAACCTTGATAACATATTTCAAGCTCATTCAAATCGGCGAGACGTCCACTTTGTAAATAATTGCCAAATTTGTTTCCTTATTAGGACTTTTAAAGATTTTCGGGTAATCTGCATATAGCTACCTTCTCACTTTTTTCATAAAACGCTGTGCGTTTCTATTTTTCGTAGAATAATAAATATTTTCACAATGAACAGTACAAAAATGTGTAGCTGCATAATAAAAAATGCGCGAAGCGATGTGTGTTTGTATTACTAGTCAAATATTGGAATCATCCGGTTTTTGACCGCTTATTTCTACTCTTATTTTCGAATTGATTATAACATACGTTGCAATAGTTTGTTGCTCTACATTTCCTAGTCTAATCGATTCATTTATACCTACAATTAGTTACACGTAGCTACGGTGGAGTTCCGTTTATACAAACTCCATTTATATAAACGAAATTTTAGTTCGATTATTATTATTATTACATATTATTTAATTCCGTCGAAATAGAAAAATGTAAATTGTACAGCGTAAATACGAGAGGAGTTGCTTTTAAACCGTCCCAACATAACATATTATAAAACCGCTTCTCTGCTCCACTCGTTACGATAACGCAGAAACGTTATTAATTAGGTCAGCTGTCGCCAGTAGTAATCGATCACCAAAGCCAGTTGATTTACGAAGAACTCCATTATGCTCGTCCACATGCTTCTGTCAGCAACGAGAAAATTCAATATATGGTAACTGGGCAAGAATTCCGTGCTTTCATGAAATACGTATAATACATCAAAATGAATCGATTATCTCAGCATGTTTTTATTTATTCTACTTTGCATCTGTAACCGACTCAATTTTGCATGCAACCGATGATACTGAGTTTTCGAGTAAATGAATATCCAGCAAAATTGTGTACTATGTTAAAAAGTTAATATTACAATTACAAGAGTAGGTATCGTATGAGGATTCAACGATCGTTCCGACTCCAACGTAGTGGGTTTTTCCTGGAATTTCCTTTTTGCAGGAATAGGAGGTTTAATAGTAATAGTTAACGTAGCATAACGCGTCTCGATCCTTACACATATCTATAATATAATGGTGAAGGGGAGAGAGGGCGTATGATGATAAAGAACTTCGTTTTATGGAATAAACACTATAGAACTGGGGTCCCCGCCCCTCACCTCAGTCCGAAATAGTCTGAACATTGAAGAATGTAGCGTCTGCCGCGTAACTTTTCAGAGAAACGTCTTTGCGCGTTATGCATTTTGTTTCTAACAATGTTGCAAGTGCTGTATAGCGTTTCGGATGAACGTGTTTTGCGCGCTATACGTTTTACAAATAACGTTTTGGTTTACTTATGTGGAACGTTGCTGATGTCCCAGCTGTTATACCAGTTGAGCTATAGACGTCTGTCCTTGTCGTCCAAGTTCAACCATGGAAACGGCGGTTCGAAGATATAGCGTACTAATCGTTCGTTATCGCCAAGTATGACTTTTATCATGAATTCTTCCTTCCGCTCAAATCCTTGGATGCTGACGATAGCCATCTTCATTGTTTCCTTTTTCTCTCAAAAAGGTTTCTTCAGGGACGTTCGTCGAAGGACTGTACTCGACGTTGCGATCGTGGACTATCTTAAACAGTACGCGGTGATGTTTGGAGACATGTTATCTCAACATTTAGAATCGATTCTCGCGTCAACCGCTGCTTTACAGTCTTTAGAGATTCGGTTTGCCGAGAACGGACGACGAAGTAGAAAGTCCGTGATATCGAGCAGCAGTCTTTCGTATCCGTAATAAGATTCGTCAAACTTTGCGTATATATCGTAAAGTACGGCATATTTGCGTCGATCAGAGTCGAGATTCGGATCGTCGTATGGATACATTGCAAAGTTTAAATAAAGTCAAACGTTCGTCGACATACAAAAGTTAAAAAAAGTAGCGTCCTTTCGGGACGTTTACATAGCAAATATTACGTATCTCGGCTTTTCTAATTGCGCCGCTGCTTTTATCAGGCAAATATAAATAAATAAATATATATAAATAAATAAATATATATAAATAAATTCGTAGTTGTTTGCAATAACGGATATTCGTGGAGATTCTAGAATCGAAAACCCATGCCGATCGATTCGCTGCTGTAGAGAATACGCAACACGCCAACTTTTGCTTCAACGTAACGCGCGGTACGCTCCATTGAACTTTATGTAATTTCAATTTAGATTTCAAAGCAGCGGCTGAGTACAACGCGTTCGTATCATCGCGTGCGCGAATTAAAACGAGTTTGTGGCATGCGTTTATCAGGACACGTTTGTAATCTTCGCAGAAGCCCAACAACGCGTCGAGCGGTACACAGAAATTGAAATCTGTTGTTGCTTTGTGAACACTTTTTGTATAATTTACATACTTCCAAGCTGCGTTCTCTAGTGCCCTACTTCCCTCTCTGGATAGACTCGAGTAATTCTTCAGTGCAATTGTTATATCGAGACTTCCGAGGGGATCTCAACACCGTTCAATTCGTAACGAATTTCGTCGAATGTAAACGCGACTCTATTAGTATCCAAAATTGCATCTCCAATGGTATCCTTCGACTCCCCTTCCAATAAACTCAGTTTCCCCTTGACGTACAGAAAACATCTACGTTTTAGTACATAGAGGTCCGGCTGTGATATAGGCATTCTTATTCCATCGCTGTTTTTCAACGTGGCGTTAGCGTGTGGATTATAGCATGTACTTCTATCTTCGTTATACAATTTCTTGTTCTTCTTCTTTTCTACCACCAGATCACCGCTAGTCCCAGCAACTGTGGGGATCTCACGTTTCGCACGTTCAATTTGGTCGTCTTTACCCTTTTCTTTTCTCCAATCAAGAGGTCGAAAGGTTTACAGGTAGTCGATGAGATAGGTATTTGCGTTGCGTTACTGCCAGTGTTGTTATTGTTGCTGCTGCTGCAGATAAGGATACTATTTCGTTCTTATCGATCGCAAGCTAAGCGTATTCTAAGTCAACGTATGTGTATTCGCACCGTTATCTCTTCTCCCCGAAAGTCTTACGCACTCTGATCGGACTCTAATCGAATGAAGTCGAACAATCGAATCATCTATTTCTCGCACGACGATCGCTAGGTAAATGATTCGTTGCAGCGTTTCCTATATCCTATGTCCTGGAGGCACCCTCCGAGTACAAACTTGTAGTTACTGTACGAACCGGTGATTACGTTGCATTCTATTTGAATCACCTTTACATTTATGATATTTGCAGGCTTATCTGACACGTGCGACGTATTGGGCGATAGGATAGGATCCGCAGAAAATCCTAACGAGATCCCACGTTGTTCGATTTCGTGAAGTTAACTCTGTACGAACTGAGAGTTTAGCTTGGCATGCTGTTGTTATTTGTTCGCAAAACGATAGGATATTCATCGTCGTCGTCCTTGATCATTGATCTGGTCTTCCAAGGATACATGTTTGTTATCCTTCGCCTCAGAAATTTATTTACCGCTTCTAATTCGTGCGAACCGTCCGACAAACTGAACCGCGATCTCATCGTCTTTATCGCGAAAATAAAATTTATCGTTGCTACGCTTGACGTTGGGAATCGTGCTACACGTCTCGAAATATACAAGACCAAGCTCGTACTCGCCATCCGTCAGATCGATCAGTGGAAAATATTTCGCCGAGAGCACGTTACTCCTGCCCGTTAAAGCAAAGGTGAATGACATGTTCGTCGTCGTGCTATCATGAATGTCTGGCGAAAAATGAGATACATTACGAGTGTAGTTTAGATTTATGTCAGATATTCATGAAGAAATTTTACGCACAATTGTCCACATAAGCTCTCACTGAAATTTGACATTGTGTGCAGTTGTACGTAATTCTCGTGTTATTCCCGAAACAATCGATGAGTTTTCCCGGTGGTCGGACTCCGCAATGTTGTCAGAATATTTAGCCGTGGATCCTCGCTTTGCATATGCCACTCAATGCGTGTTCGGACTGTTGTCTTTATCGAAATTCACGATGTTCAAGCATTTGCTTGGTCGAGATTTCCTCGGTAAATCATCGCGCATAAACACTCCGCGAAAGTACCGTGATTCCTTACACCACTTTTTCAGTTGAACCAACTATACGAAGTATAGTCACGATTTATCGTTCCTATTTCCCGATATTCTTTTTCAATTTTAGCATTTAGTTCTTTCTTCCTTTTCAAACCGATTTCGCGCTTATAAGGTAATAGATTCCATCGCACGATTACGACGTTACGCTTCTTTCAGCTGTTTTTGTGCCGTCTACGCATCATTTACAGCCTTCGCCACTACGGCTGCACCGCCGATCAGTGCTCCTACGGCTGATAACGCTGTAAAGCAGGAACGGGGGTATGCCACTGCGTTTCGCATTTTCTCCCTTCCATCAACTTTCGATGCCATACCAACTTTTGTTTCAACCTTTATAGCTGCCCATACACCTGCTCATATGATGCTCTTTCATCTAGCGACTATATTTTTCATTATCCGTTGATTATACGTTGTCACGCGCGTTTAGCCAAAATTCTGTCCTTCGATGTGTTTGCGTTGGAAGTAGGCGATGCTGTGCTTTCTGCAAGTCGCGTGCGGCGAATTCGCGCCACTATCTCTAAAGCTGTAGCTTCACAGGTAAGATGCGTATCAGAAATCATACCCTGTTCAGAAAACCTGTCCCTTTCGTTGCACACATAAATAACAGTTTCTCAACATAGGTGGAGGTCCATATGCGTTCTCTGCTTGGGAATATTGTAATATACGATGTACCGTAACTTTTCATTTGTTGGTCAGCTTTTACGTTATCTGAGCGAAGCTTAGTTCTATAGCTTCCTGGTCAAGCAACTTCTCCCACACGGTACATATGTCGAAGATATGCCGAAGTGATCAAGTAACACTTGCACTGGTATGTACTTGAACCGTTCGAAAGTCAAATCGTATAAAATTTATTAGTTTTAATATCGCAATTTCTTTCTTTAGAAGAAAAAGGGAACAGCAAACACAAATGCTATTTGAGAAAATCCTACAAATAGAAATTCTAGCAATAAAAGTCATTAATTCAAAATTCTAGTCATAAAAAATATACTACAAAAAGTTCATTGATGCTATTAATATTGACATGGTTATTTTTAAATATGTCAATAAATTATGCAATTGCCTCGTATAGTTATTTTTGAACGTAAAATATGAAATCCTAATAATCTATTTAGATAATTTATGAGATCAATTTCATAATCTTGCCTTTCAAATAAACTTCGGTATCTATTCAAAATACAGGTCTCTATTAATTTGTCAGGTTGATAAAGATTGATTTTAAACGTACGTGGCATTGATTGAGCGGAAATCCATTAAACCGTACCTCTTTTTAAATAAAATTTGTCAATACACTATTCTACTTAACTGAAAATAAGAAAATTGTAATAAATTACTAATTTCCAGTTTGAAGCGATCGGTGATTTGCATTATTTCGTAAAACCAATAACGTAGAGTATTACAGCAACAAAAAACATTTGATTAATTTCCTAAATATGTCCTTTGAAAGAGTTGAATTATGTACTGAATTATTGTATCATATATCGCCCGTTTATATTCATTATGCGCAATATGTTTTTTAACTTCTTTCTGAAACATAGAAAGTAGAAGTATACTTTATATACTAATATAAAGTATATTCTCTCCTACCAATATGAAGTTTATTTCTCTTCTAAAGTATAGCAAGGAAATTCCATTTATGAGTTTTTTTTTTTATTTTACTACTTTATTTCTACATGTAATATTTTAACAGCATTAGACTTTTCTTTTAAAACATTGTCGCACGCTAAGCCACATATTTTTTTCTCATATTTAATTTAGTTGTAAACGAATCAAGTTATTTCTAATATTGAAATCTACACTATGATTAATGTTTCGTTATTACAAATTATACCGGAATTATTTTCTGTAAAAAGGAAGTCTTACTGCCGCTAACGCAAGACAATAAATAAGTAAATAAAGTAATAGTCAGATTCAAAATCGTAATATAACATTTTTTATTTTCTAGACTATTTTCCCCGAGAATAACATAACATCAAATTCTAAAAACGTTTATTATACTTAGCTATATGTATCGAAGTGTAAACATATGTAAACTTGAAATCCGATTTGATTCAATTACACAGCCGAAAATAAAATAATTCTAAAAGTTACTTTAAGGTTACAAGTAATGTTTCTTGAAACAGAAATATGAATGTATATATAGATTCTCCTTAAAATCTATTACGATAAAAGAATATTTTGTATGCAAAGATTCTATATATAATATAATATAAGCTTTTTTACTAACGTTTCTTTTTCAACTTCATTAGATACTTCAAGAGATGGTGTTCACCCAACAGGGAAGCATTTCCTTCGAAGAATTTATACGTTTCGCTTCGAGAATTGCAGAATTCTCGTCAACATTCTCCTTTCATTTTAATGTTTAATTATGCTCATATTATGGTAATTATTTCTGTAACTTTGATATGCATATTGGAGCAAATGTACGACTTTGTACTCCAAATTCATGTGCATGCATATCATTACATAATTAAGTAATAATTATATAATTTTCTCAAAAAGGCATTTTCACAAATTAATTTCATTGGAATGGAATTATCGACCACTTCGTAAGGAAAAAGACGCGCATAGATGTGCTTTGCATTGAATTTCACATAATATATTCAATTGCATGTTACTTTACAACTGAAAAATGTTATTATTCATGGTTACTATTATATTATTGTACATGGTAATACAAATTTATAGCACTGTCGGGGGTATGCTTTTAAATACGCATAATTATCGATTTTGTAACCTTAGCGATATAATTAATGTTTCAATTATTAGATCGTATCTCCTACATAGAAATTGTCGATATCCTAAACGAAAATTTTATTATATGCAGGTCGATATACTTATTGTCATTTATTTGATAAGAAGAGTTCATTTCTTAGAAGGATATGTAGAATAATAATGGTATCGATTACATTAGATTGGTGGAAAATAAATGGCCCATCGGTATTTACATTTTTAATTCATTACCAAAATATACAATCTTACTTATTATTAATTTTTTAGTAAATAATCACGGTTATCAACTATTTATGAGACTACCTTAACATTTTCTTTTTTTAAAAATATCTATCAATTTACCGGAGCATTCTACCTTATGAAATTATTTAATTTTCTCCAAAATATAACAACAGATGAGGCATACATACATAAACAAATTCATATTTCAACTTTATAGCATTTACAGCGATATATATGCACGTATATACAACTAACTAATAAAGATAATTAGAAATGATAGACAATTGACATTATAACCGCACGTTCTAAACAGCGATTTATTTCCCACCAATCCAACAACCATATAACAGAAATGTCACATATTATCAATAGATATAATATTGTAAAGGAATTTATGGTATGTATGTATAAGGATGAGAGAGAACGAGAGAAAGAGAGAGAATTTGTTGCGGAACAGAGCAGGCAAGTATTGTAGAAATTTGTAGATTTGCTTGCCTTGTAACCTCATAGGGGAATCAGTAAATTAAACTGCTACTAAAAAGAGATCCAATCTTTTTCTAATAATTAAATATACATACAATATTTAGCAAAAGAATATTTTTTCCAAGTATGAAATAAATACTTATTTCACATTTTAAACAAATATTTTCCGAGTGTACAAGGAGTACCTATTTTATATTATGTAGAAATTATTTTTTTAGAAATATGAAACCAACGAAGTTGCTTAATATTAGAAAAAAATATTTTTCTCGAGGATATAAAATATACATACAAGAAATAATCATTTTATATTAAAACTAAAATATTTTCCACTCTCCTTTAAATATTGGGTAAATTCTATCCTCTTTTTTATTAACGATACTATATCTCATTAAAAAATTTATTTTATTTTTCGCCGAAAGAATTATTTTTCTAAAAAAAATTTATTTGACATTTCTTCTAATTCATTCTATCGTTTCGCTCGTGGTTTACCTAACTGTCCTTAAAAATTCGTACTTGATAAATAATAATACTCGCAAGAAATAATTCATGATCAAGTTAAGTCACACACTCCCATCGGCAGTAAAAAAAATTTCATCGTCAAGGAAATCTGTTTTAAAGCAGTAGAATTACCACCAGAGTATATTTGAAAACAACGTTTAACAACTACAAATTTTAAAATTTCTAAAATTATTCATCCTAAATAACAAATTTTGTTATATTTCAAATAATTTACCTAAATATCTCATTTCTTTTAATTTTATACAATTTTTAATTTACTTTTAAATTATTTTTCGACTAATACCTTGCAGCAGTTTATAGCAGCATTAACACGTATAATAAGCTATCGTTTGTAAGCAATACAACTTGATTTATTATATATCCCAGACAGAGATAAATCTGGAATGTATGGTGTCTGCATCCTCCTTTCATAAGTGAGAGGTAAAACTATTGGCATTTTGTGTTTGACATAATTCGTTGGATATTTCAAGAAATATGACGTCGTCATTCCTGGTGCACACTGATACATGTAGGTGTCGGGTTTAAAGAAAGTTAAAGGATGAAAGCTACCGGTGCGATCTTTATATTGACTGCGATGAATCTGTACTCCCTGTAAGTAATATGTTTATTATTAGGTAGATATAGTAGCTACAAGCGATGCTAAACCAAGATCCTTTGATTAGAAATAACTGTTAAGATAATAACATAAAAACATAATAATAAGATAACATGTTATTTGAAAAAATCATACAATTAGTTTATTTGATCGAACAAATGCCTTTTCTTTAGATTATTTCGTTACTTGGATTTCAAATGAAACAATTTCTCGTTTTATTTTTCGTTTGATCAGATGTTTATTCAAAGAATTTATCAAATACTCTTTAATTCTATCATTGCAGAATCGTTAACTGCGTCAGAAATGTAGATTTTCGTATAGTGTCGTACGCTCATACAAGTTCGGAACATACACTATTGAAGAGGAGTTCGTATTCTGCTGTTGAAACATGTAGACAGTATGATCGTGTTCCGTAAAGTTTACAATCACTGTGAGTGTACGTTTTCGCACTGACAACTTGTTACGCGAAAAGAAATACAGATGAAATTTCTCTTACATTTTATTGAGTTAAATTGTAAGAGAGTAGAATTACCGAATCACAAGCTACTTAATGCCTCTCGACTAGTTGTTCTGAATTCGAAAATAGCTGGTTCGCAAATGGCTCAAGGAAATCAATCGAGTATTCTTGATCGAAGCTGCATCATAACAATCTACCATCGCTATGGTAGAGAGATAGATCGACCCAACTGACTAACAATATCAACATTGGTAAGAAACGTAAGATAGAAGCAGAGAGTAACATAAACGCAATCATAAACGAACAAAAAGAATATTACTACTTCAAATAGATTCACATTATTATATTCTATCGGAGACGTCAACAAGACAAGACCCGCAAAAAGATCCTCTTCTTTACCAATCTTACTTGAATTTTATCCATATACAAGCAATAATGAATACTCTCTCAAGTGTTGTAAATAAACAGAAATATAAACTGAAAGTTAACAACAACGACGTAAGAATTTTATCGCTTAATCCTGATGCTTATAGGAAATTAACAAAGTTAATTGAAGACCTAGAAGCGAACTTTCATACGTATCAGCTTAAGGAAGAAAGATTTTTTCCTAACCTAAATAAACCTAAATGAAATAAAACTTGAACTCCGGAAATATGGTAACGGAGTAATTAATATTAGCAACATAGGCCACGGTACAACAAAAAATCCACTATCCTTATTTTTTTATCGACTTGAAACAAAAACCTAACAATCAAGCTGTATACAACATCAACCGATTAATGAATTCTGCAGTAAAAATCGAGCTACTTCAGAAGGAAAGGCAGGTGGTTCGGTGTAAAAGATGTCAAAGATATGGGCACGTACAGAGATATTGCGATTATAATCGTCGCTTCGTTGAATGTGCAAACTCTCATCCTACAGCACAGTGCACGAAATCAGTAAAAGTTCCTACAAAACGCATTCATTGTGAAAAAGAGCACCCTGCAAACTGTAGAAGAATAGGTTTCTTAAATCTTAAATTAAGAACACAACCAACCTAACACATCATGTAAAGTAACTAATCCGTCAATCTCCTATGCTCAGGAATATTAAAACAAAGTGGAGCACTATATTAGTAAAGTGTATGATAGCACTATACAAAATAGCATGTATAACCCAAAAAATGATAAATTATATGAAATTAGCATCTTGTTGCCATTATTAAAAATGGTCGTAGACAAGTTAAGAAGCAACGTACCAAGATGGAACCCTTACGCATAGCTTTGGAACGGCAACAGTCCAATTGAGTATAAAAACGAGCTGGAATTCTTCTTAGATAAGCAAGGAATAAAGGTAATGCTGATGTCTGAAACTCGTATTACCAGAAAAGAACACTTGAAAATAAATGAGTATAAAATATGTCACACACAACATTCGAGTAGCAGGGATCATGCTGGCACTGCAATTATTATCAAATCCACCGTGATTCGGTATGAACTTCCATCGTATTATACAAAACGAACTATCTTCAACCAACGAACGTGGCGATAAAAGATCGCATAGCCCAATTACTGTGTCAGCAGTCTACTGTCCATCCAAGTATACTATCTCCAAAGAAGATTCTGATAATTTCTTCGTTAGCTTCGATAATAAATTCATCGTGAGAGGGGAGTTCAATGCTAAGCGTACCCAATGGGGCAGCAGAATCATTACAAGTGGCAAGAGTATATTTAAAAGCGTCAAATCAAACAGACTGAATTATCTCAATACAAACGAACCAATATACTGGCCAACCGATACGAGTAAAGTGCCTGATCTATTAAACTATTTTATAATCAAGGACATCTATATACGAAGATATACCCAAGTCGGCTCTTCTCTAAAACTCTTTTCAGATCACTCATCTGTTGTAGCAACAATTCAATTCAACGATTATCGAAGACCGACCAAATTGTTCGCAACAAAGTTATAAATTGCCTTCAACCTATCAATGTCAAATGTCTCTCAAATGTCGAAAGACATTTATGCAGCTGTGGAACGTTTAAATAACAACATAATGAATGCGATCCGTTCTACTGAATCAGGAGTCCAGGAGCAAACACGAGTACCCGCATTTCATAAAGAGGAAAACATAGAAACACGTAAGCCTAAAAGAATATGGCAAAGCAGTAAAGAGTTTGAAGTTAGCATAGGATGAACAAAGTAACGGAAAAATTGACAAAATTTCTTCGAAACTATAAAAATTAAAACTAAAAAAACCCCCCCCCCCCTCCCACGGCAAACTCTAACTAATTACTCCGAATAGCGTCCAGTCCAAAAAAAAAAAAAAAAAATCGTTCTCAAACTTTCTCTATCCAGTTTCATGTCCTTTCCCTTTTATTCTATTTTCAAGGATTTCTTCTTTGATTTCGCGTACACTTAGAAATACGCACACGCTCTGTAATTTCACGCAGACGCAAATGGTCTCTGTCTCCTTTCAGATTTTACTTCGCCCACTGTTATCTTTGTCTATTTTTAGTTTCATCCTTTTTTCCTAAATCTTATTTAAACGAAACAAGTTTTTCCTAAACTTAGACTTGTCCTTTCCCTTGGAGAATATATGTCGGGTTATAGCACAGTTGAGTTCATTGTTGTAGATAATTTTACGTCATTATTACTAAAATTAAAAATAAATCAATATAAAGGCAATCAGTTAAAATCACTAGTAAGTAGTATTGCAAATAAACACTTTAGACTCGCACGATTTCATAAATACGTCAGAAATTAAGTACTGTTATTAAAGACTGTAATGAAGAATTGTGGTAGAACTCCGTTTATACCTATATACTCCATTTATTTGAATTCATAAGTAGTAGAGAAAACGAATTAATTTCTAGTATATGCGTTTCAGTTATATGAACTGCTTGTTTCCTGTCACTTTCGTATAGACGCAATTTTACCGTATTCGAAATTCTTCCTCGATCGGAGAACATTAAAGAAACGATACCGACGACATTATCGATCAAGTTCTATCATCTTACTGTATTTCTGGCTTTCAAATGTAACTATGATAAAATAAACAAGGAGTTAAACAGATTGCGGAAAACATTATAAAGAAGATAAAAAAAAGCACCAAGCTGGTTAAAAAGAAAATATAATTAATTGCGAAATGTCTTCTTCGAAAAAATGAAATGCAAATAACGTGAAAAAAGGAAATTTAGAGTATTACTTTAAATAGGTCATCAACTTCCTTCATACGCGTATTGTCGATTGTTGAAATATCATTCGAAAGTACGGTTAACTCACGATTTATTTTGCGTCGCACTGTATCTGCGACAATATCAGGTCGTGGACTATACGGAGTCTTTTGCATTCCCCACTCGTATGGTAGCATCTACAAACAATATACACGTAAATACGTATAACACTTATACCTTAAACAATATCAAACGTATAGAATATAGAATGTAGCGTTTCAACCCTTAACGCTGCGACCTTTAATTGTGAATATCGACCAGCAGCTCTAACTTATTCTCATCATACTTCGACTTGCAAGTTTTTAAATGTCAGATCTTAAATGCTACAATGACGTGTAAATAACAATATTAAAGTCATTCAAAACAATCTTTATTCATCTCAGAAGTAATATAATTTTGATTACAATATTTATATTAATTATAATTGAGTAATGTATGGAATTTTTTAAAACATTCATCGGGATGCAAACCATGTTTGCGTTCACAGGTTTCACAGTAGAAACTGTTTGTTTTTTTTGCCGCATTACTTCATTTCGGTGAACAAACAAGACGCTTTTTCTTTTCCTCTTTCGGCATTAGTAAAACATAATTGAAAGTACTGAATAGGCACACATAAATTGTGTACCTGCGGACCAGGAATTTTTGTACCAGTCGAAAATTCAAATATGTTACGACCGTTCCCGGAGAGACGCGTTCGCGAGGAAAACGCGTCAACGAGAGGCTTAAATGCTCGCTACGATTCCGATAATCGACGCCGCGAATTAATCTTAATCTTTTCGATTAAGTAACAGATTAGCTCAAATGATTTTAACACTGATGAGTTTAACAGGGTTAATATAAACTTGTCCATTTAACAATATTTAATATTATAATGAGCGCGTCACAAATTATTTAACGATGAATACAATTAGTTTGTTACAATAATTCGACCAGACTTTATGATATTTCTCGATGTATTGGTTAGACTAAGCGACCTGTATTTTATTCGTTTGAACATCTCGATACATTCCGTTTGAATCCTCAAATGATACTGATTGTCCCTTCGATTTTTTCTTTATCTTCTCTGGGAGACTACGCTCGGGTCACGTCGCCGTTCGCGCCTATGATCACGAATACCACCTTCTTTGTGTAGATGAAATAACGGGCCGAAGGCGAATCGACGTTTCTAGAACTCGCTGCTTGATGACAACTATGCGCTTGTCGCTACATTGTATATATTTCGCCGGTCCTATAAGACGATCCGTCTGCGACACTGTAGTACCACGAGCGACGGTTAGGGACACGGCCTATGATAAGCCTCGTGGCGTAACAAAATTGTTGTGGAATGATATCTTTGTTAAAAATTTCCTGCCAATCAGAAGATCTTACGTTACAAATACTCTTAGTTAGATTCTCTTCCTGTGATTCTCCATCATCTGCACTTCCGTCACTCGATGAAAGTTTTCTCATTTTTCTTCTTTTTCCTGGAGCAAGAATATCACTATCACTGCTGTCACTATAACTGCTTTCTAAGTCAACAGTTACATCATTATAGATGCAAAAATCAAAATTGTCATCGTCACTATCTATATTTTCCTCACAAAGATGATTCATTTTTTTCTCGACATAATTAAAATAGATGGGTTTAAAATAAAACAGGTTCAGATCTGATTGCCTTTACCGATCGCTTGTAACTGACTGAGGAGTATTATTTTTTATTTGTAAACGATTACCAATAACGATCGAAAAATACGTTTGGAGTAGAGCGCCGCATATCGGTGGTGCTTGAAAGGCACTCTTGGAGCGTTAAGGGTTAATAAAATGTATGAGAGGAATTTGCTATATCAACATAGAATAGTTTCTTTCATTGTTATATTTACAAACGAGGGAAAGAAAGCGAAGCTTAAAATATTCTATTTTTGAAAATGTAATTCTTTATTGCAATTATTACATACCACTTTTAAGTGTTTCTCTTTCTGAATATAATAAATCGTCGTTCATATTGCACATAATCACGTTATAATAAACATTCGTTAAACTAATAAAACGGTAACAGACAGTTAGACATTTAGAAATGACACTAGGTATCATCCCGCAGAAATTAATAAGTCAGAGGTGCAAAATATCATGCGCTTCATGCGCTTTAACTAAATAGATTGGAAACAAGCTTACCGAGAATTTCGATAACGTTTCGTTTCTGTAATTCTGGAAATAACCAATGCTTCCACCTTCGTACAAGGAAAGACTCAACTTTGTCGGAGGATAAGCACCCATAAAAGCAGGCATTAGCGAAGGTGGGTAAAACATGGCCTGAGTTTCCGACATTTTCTTGTTACTCACCACCATCCCGAATTGTTTATCATTTGCCGTAATTGAAGGAAAATTTTACATTTTATACCTTAATATAATTCTTGAGAAGGTTATCAGTCTGGTTATGTTTATCATGAACAAATGAACAAACATGTCCAGCTTTTTGTATAATGAAGTAAGTAAGTATGTATTAAGGAAATGAAAAATAATCAAAAGATATTTAACTAGACCTTTTATTTTGCTTAATTAAAATATATTTAAATAAACGAGAAATCTTTTACTTACTATCAAATCTAACGTAAGTGCAAGTGTTATTTTATAATATTACTTTAATTCCATAAATAAGGAATCTGAAGTTGTTACAACTACATAAATATTCATACCCTGTATTCAATTACGAAACTTACTGCAATTTGATATAGTATAGTTGTATCTAATAGATAGAAGGAAATGTAATTGAATTTTTTCATGTTTATGTAAATTAAATATATTTTTCTTATTGCCAACATATGACATTTTTATCTATGTTTCTATAATTCATGTAATTATAAAATATAACTTTCTTCGTTAATTATTTTCTTAAATATTTCACTTAGATTTCGAGAAAGATTTTAAGTACAATATAAATCTATGGATCTAAATACAAAAATTTATTATAAATGTACTTCGTTGTTTTACTACTGTTAATATATGCTGAAGAATTAAGCTAGATTAAACAAGATTGATATTGTATTTATCGCAATCAGCCTTGACGAACTTGTATAGTTATTAGGTACAATAAAAGCTCAATAATAATTGTTAAGTTTCTAATGCGAGACTTAAACAGAAAAATAAGCTGTTAATTACATAGTACGAACAATTACCAACCCATATCATTTGAAGTCCTTCATTAGATTAATTCGATGACAATCTTAAAGACATCACTGTCATGTCACGTGGTGCGGCAGTTCCGGCCACAATGTATTCCGTTTTATCTCATGTCAGTAATGTCGGAGTATGACGCAGGATATCTTTCTCTATTTTTTATGTTGTCGGGTGTGATAATTCATTACAACAGTTTAACGGTAAAACTATAATGGCAGAAATGTATTTTATAATAAAGAAATACATATTAAAATGCATACAATAACTATTCTTCACCGGTCTCCTCAATTTTCGAGCTAAGAATGTGCAGCTAATTATCCGTGTGTCCTCTGACTCGATATATATGTTTATATATATATATATATATTATATATATATATATAATTTTATTTATATATATATATATGTTTATATATATGTATATATATATGTTTATATATTATATATATATATACATATATATATATATGTTTATATATTATATATATATACATATATATATATATATGTTTATATATTATATATATATATACATATATATATATGTTTATATATTATATATATATATAAACAATTAACACAAACTCTTTTGTATCAATCATACCAATTTCAAGAATTCCATCTCTCCTAGTCACTTATCTCTGTTTACCTTAACTGACTCTTCTCACGAAATAGAGTATAGCGTTTACTTTCCCTGTAAAACTTCTATAAACCGCATTTCACACACACACACACACACACACACACACACACATATCACGTATAATATAAATATATCCAGAAATAAACGAAAATATTAAATCTAATATAATTTTACCCCGAACTGAAGCTATAATTGTAGAAAACAGATTCACAAAATTTTGAAATCAAACCACAGATAATTGTTACTAATAATTGTTATAATTGTTACTGAGAATTTCTGATCGTATCAAGATTTGTAAGATAGTAATAAATTAATGGAATTTAATTATTTTATAACACTGTTTTGTGTACTCATTAGCTGCAGTATTGCTGATTTGCAATCTACTGATATTTGCAGATATTGAAATCGTTGCGTTTTCAGATTTGATTATTTTTTTAATGTGGTCGTAATTGCAATATATCACGAATTTCATGATACATAACATATTTAGTCTATAAATAATACCCGATCATTTCATACTAACTTGTTCTATGGCACGGTATTTGATAGATTGCCATAAATGCCTGTCATAATCAATTATACTCATTGATAAGAATAACGTATTTGAAAGATCGAGATGAAAAGAGATATTACGAAAATAATCTGAGACACTGCAGCCATAGTGTCACGTTTCTGGCTTTTTAATTGTAGAACCTGTTTTAAAAAATTAGCTAGCTTTCAAAATGCCACATTTTTATTGAAGTTATTAAATTTAAATTTAGTTAGACGATATTTATATTTTACAGTAGAAGACTTTACAGATTTTACCTGTTATATTTATCATCTCATAATCTGTTTAGTTTTTTCAAGACGGTGCTTCCTAGTTAAAAAAAGATTGATCTATCTATATTTATATAATTGCTATAATGGGCATATCATATGAGAATATTACGTGCAACTATAAATAGTTTTATCTTCATTAAATGGTGAATTTTTAAATATCTTAACTAATCTTTATCCTTTTAGCTTCTACTAATCTTCATAGCTGTCATCGTTGATCGTAGAATTTACTCGCTGAACACCGAAGATTTTGCCGAGTATCTTAGCAGGCGATATATCAAGCACACGATAAGGAATAAATTGTATCAGCGGCGTAACGCCATGGCTATACTATCCCAGATTTTTCATCAAATTTTTTATAGATATAAAATATAACATGAGACATCAAGCAGTAAACTTGTAAAGTAATGTTTAAGTCAATAACTACTTAAATAATAGAGGTAAGCGGTTAAAACTTTGTCGAAATGCTTTTCCTATGAAGCTCTTTCGATTGATGAATTACAAGTTAAATTTACGCAGGGTATCCTAGTATTGGCGGTACAAATAAGGTAAGCGCTTCTACATGAAACAATAAGTCGAAAATGCAGAATAAATCTTTTTCGTTCCAAGTTTCGTTTCTGAGACAACCGAGTTTGAAGATTCTTCAAGTATACTTAAACTTAGTTGGTTCCAGACTGGATAGGAGCGAATAATCGATAAGAGATTATTTTGCGTGTAACAATAAGTCGAAATTGTCTCTGAAAAGATGTGAAATTCGAAAATTGATAATGACTTTTAAAATAAGCCCTTAAACGGAAAAATTGTATTGTATATTTTTCACTTATATTCTTTATCTTTCAACCTTCTGTTGATTGTATATTCCTACCCAATCAGTAATTGGCCGTGTTCACATGTACCGAACAAATTTTCAAATTTGATTTTCTCGAACGCGGAGCCTCAAGCAAAATTAATTCCTTTTATGTTTGCAACTTGTTTCTCTCGTGTAAAATCACCTCCACATCATTTGTACCATCAGTACGGCAACTTCCTATATAATCATATCAATAACATTTTTATTCGGTATAAACTATTTTGCTACGTGATGCTTTTTTTATTTTTTAAATTATTTTTCTACGTGGAGTTCACTCGTACCTTCTTTGATTTGTATGCACCTACGTACCCAACGTATTTCTCTGTTTGTATTATGTCCGTTACTACGAAGAAATTTTCTATTATTATACATATTATTATATTACTATACATTACTATACATTTTATATCACTACGCATAAACATTTCTTCAATATTATCTTCTTCTTATAATACGTACGTTGCTAATTTCATATCGATATCGATTCGATATCTTTATTGTGCAAGTAACATGTGCATCCGTACAGATCGTTATTGATCTACTGTATTGTTAAACGAACGACAGTTTTAATTCTTTCGAGATGAATATTTCTTTTAACAATGAAAGTTATAATATGATTGTATGGATTATAATACATTCACATTTGGAAAAATAAAAATCAAACAGAATTTTTAAAATGGGACGTGTATAATTCTAGTTATAACAAGATTATAACTATATTCTACTGGCTCTCAGTGATGCTAAGAAAATTCTAACAATTTAACAGGCTCCCGAAAGTTATACGCACATGTGGACAATTAGTATCATTTCATATACATTTACCTCTGCAACTATCCAATTCTTCCCTCGAAGCGTAATCATACGTTGCTTCACTTGAGATACGGAAGCATTTTTAATCTCCAGATCGTTAAGCATGTAGATATTAAGTTGTCAGATTGCGATGACTTATCCCTCCTCTTCCATTTATTTGGACCGTCGATTGTCTACAGTTATAAGTTATAAATTTTACTGCGTCTGTGATAAATTGGCAGTATCTTTCACTCAAGCGAGTCTACCACTGCTCTTCAACTATTACAGAAAAACAGACTAATAGTTTTCCTTACACATCATTTTAAGAATTGGTTCTATATCATATAAAAAATGATTCGTATAAAAGTATACGTAGAAATATTTTTCCTCCTAACTCTGATCGTGCAGTCAACAAAAGCAAATTATGAGTTGGAGTTGCTTCAAATTGTGAGTACTTAAACACATTTTTTGGATAAAATTGAATTACGGGAAGTTTTAGTAAAATAAGTTTAACATAATAATATCTAATCTAACACTGTTAAATTTTACTTACAAATTGTTTACTCTAAGAATTCCAATTTCAATGTAACTTATCAACCATGCATTTACATTATACATGTAGTGTATCTGTTCGAAATGTCTACACATGCTTTATTTTTGTAAGTATAAAGCTTAATCATTTTTTCAAGTGAAACTATACATTTTTTATACTCCATTCGATGAATTTTTAACTCCTACAAAAATGTATTTAGGTACTTAAAGTGAAAAAATGATTGGTTTAAAAGATTTAAACGTTTAAAGATAAAAGCAACTGCGTTGTCCTTCCTTGTTTTTTATACAACAAGTTTTATAAGATCAAAGTTAAAATAAAATAGCTCTCAAACTGCCCATTTTTCGGCCCAACAACTTTAATAGCTTTTTTCTAGAGAATTGAAAAGTGAATCGAATGGTGTATACAAAAATATGTAGTTTCATCTTAAAAAGTTACTTTGGAAATAAGAATACAAAAAAGATCAAAATATTCTATTACGTTTTCCCTATGATGTCAAACAAGTTTCGTCTTTCAACTTTCGTCTGAAACATTTTTTCATTTTTTTACATTTCTGATACTTATAAAAAGTACACATTTAAAACGGACATACTGTACATATATGTGATTTACATAGTAATATAAGGAAATCTTATTTACATAGTAATATAAGGAAAGGAACTGTTTGATATACTTTGAAATGATTTTACTTTGCATTACGATTTCTTACTGATGAGCTTTCAAAGAAACTCGTTTGCATTTATTGCGCTCGTGTTTCTATTGAAACACCTACATCGTGTTGGTCTTAAATTGTCTAAATAATTGCGCTATACAATATAATATAATTGTAATTTTTATATCGACTTCGGGAAAGTAGGAAGGTATCTCAATTCGATGGGTATTATCTTTTATAGTTTTTTTATATGCATTATATCCGAAACAAATTAACGAGCCGAGATGATTCCTCTTGCACCTTGTAGGATATATTCTCCCGTTGAACCTGTTACAATTATCAATTAATATTGTGAATCAACATTTGTTATGTCGGATGAAATGTGCTTGATCCGTATAAACAAGTATTATCATTAGGAAATATAAATGTTTTAATTCGTGCAGTTCAATGCTTTCACTTACGTCCAATGCGTTTCCGTGTCCTCTCCCCCCCCTCTCTCTCTTTGTTATCAGACATAATACAGTGAACAGTTACATGTTTTTAATAAAAGTGAAAATTAATATATAAAAATACTTCATGCCAATACATTTAGTACTCGTTTCAATAATCCTTTTTAACAATTTTTAGGTATTTAGACATGGCGATCGCACACCAAGTGAAGAAGAATTATACCCTACATTAGCCTATAATCCTATTTACGAATCGCTTGGTTATGGTCAATTAACTGAGGTAAGTACACGTTATATCTTAATGATATGTAAAATGACTTTAAAATAAAGTATAGTAATAGTAATGGACTTTTCACGTACAATCGTGCCGAACAATTTTTCCCCTACACATTTTTATCGTATTATCGAAATGAACATGAATACTTTGAAGAAAATGCAAAATTAATATTCCACAGTATTATTTTATCGCCTTGCATATCTAATCTAAAGCAAAGCTTAGATATCGAAGAGATTTGTGATAAGATTCAAAGGATTACAAAATATTATTAAACGTAATGAAAACAGGCGGTTTTTTCATTGATCGTACGTCTCATAACTACATTGGTAGCAATTTACTACTTGGAAATATTTACTACAACTTAGAGTCTCCGATCAAGAACAAAAAGTCCTTTAATCGTTATGTTTTTTATTAACTCACATTACTTGGCATTTCTTTAAATAAATTGCAAGGATTAGAAGTAAAATTAGCCTTAGTACAAAGTCCTACGATGTAATATATTTTTATTCTGTTCGTTTTCATCTAGGTTGGGAAAATAAGAGAATTTCGTCTTGGCGCAATGTTGAGAAGACGGTATAGTACATTTCTGGGTGGTAGTCATAAATATGGTAGCGTTTTCGCTTACAGTTCGGACGTTGAGCGAACAAAAATGTCTCTGCAGCTAGTCTTGGCTGGTCTGTATCCTCCTACACTGAGCGAGGAAGGCCGAATACTGTTATCTCCAATAGCAGCGAATTACTTGCCGACGATTGTAGACAATCTACTGTTCCCAATAAGGTGTCCAGCGTAAGTATATAAATCAATTTAAACACATCGTTATTCCCGTTCTTGTGCCTACCGCAATGTAGGATTATACATTGATCTATTATAATACCTATGGAGAAATAATATTACAACGAACAGAAAAACAATGTGACAAAATGTTATACATATAACTGAGATAAAGGGATGCATATTATGACTCTTTGGTTGGTGAAGGGGTGGAGGAAATTGCAAGGTCATTTCTATCTTTCTAAATAGAAAGTCATCGAATGCGGCAGATGTGTGTTTTTAATAAAATTGAAGTCTCATGTTTAATTACATCTTTGCTGTATATCAAATTTTTGTCTACATTAGTCATAAAGAAATTTTGTTAGCAGGGGATAAATTTCATGTATGATTTTCTTTCTAAAATTAACATTATTAATGTTATATTATATTCTTTAAAACGTCGGTATTATGAAAGAAGTCGTTTCTCATAAAAACGATAATTGAAATGCTAGTAACCAATTGATTTTACTTATAATACTTTCTTTTATTGCCAAAAACTGGCACTTAATTTTGATTTTATAAAACTAGGTAATTATAAAATAATTGAAGTTATTCAGAAAGTTGTAGAATTTAATAGTGCGTATATTTTGTAATTAAAATTTATATCTAATGTTATTAAACAAACGATAGAAATTAAATACAGAATAAATAGGCAATACGTATTTACTTGTTATTTAACTTCTTAAGAACTGAGTTCCCTTCTTATATATCCATACGTAATCTATGTCTTATATATCCAGTCTTAAATATCTTAGACATCTTGTATCAGTCTTAGAATGAATATCATATGAATATATATATATATTTTGTTTTATTTGGATATTTTGTATGGGGAACAAATAACAAATTGTAATGTGACTTTCAGATTTCAGATGCAGCTATTATTATGTATCCAAGATGTTTTCTTGAATTTTTCATTTGATTATAATTGTAATATAAAAAATGTTTGTTTCAGTTTCCGCGATGAATATCGTAAAACGAAAAATTCACCTTTGATTCAGAAGAAAATATCGCAGAACAAACGACTTTTTGAGTATCTTGCAATGCACACTGGTTTAAACATGACATCAGATCCGATTTACTCAACTTATGTACTACACATCTTCTTTACGACACAGGTATGCCTTAACTTCAGTTTAAAATTTTGATTTATTCGTTTATTTTATTTTCAGTTGTACAATTTTGCAATTATATATTAGTCACATAAATGTTTATATGAACATTTTTCCTAATTATTTTATCGCCTGAAAAGTACGATCACAATATTTTTACACCATGACGCAAAAATTATACGCGTTCATAATTTCACCGATATGAAAATACACATAAAAGGCGTAAATAAAGTAGGCAACTAAAACCGTGTAATGTTCATCCTATAGTCTATGTTATTATATATGAACTATAAAATTATTATAGTATATTAATACATTAGCAATAATATATTAATCCTACGTTAATATTAATCGTAATAATGTTCGATATCGTAAATGATCTTACATATTGTAACAAAATTCGCGATTAAGTATTAAACTTAGCTACTCGGAGAAAAGAATCTGAAAAATGTATTTTTTTCTCGTAGAAAATTACATTTTATCATAACAACACATACAATTTTACTGCATAATATATTTTACGTTTTTACAATCTGTTAATTGTCTTCGTATGTCACATTTCATTCAATTTTGTATAAAATAATTAATCACGCAGTATAAATATACAGAATTCATTGCATTTTTATAATCATAATTTTATTGCCGTATAAATGGTAACGAACAGGTTCCAATTACTGAAAATTTTTGAATTACAGAAAAGTATGAACATTGCCCTCCCCAAGTGGGCAACCGAAGATGTACAAAGGAAAATAATGACACTTGTAAAATTGGAGTATGATATTCAATCTTATAACACGTTACTGAAGCGACTAAATGGAGGTTTTCTTCTAAAGGAATTCATTAAAAACATGGATATGAAGAAAGATATAAGGTCTCCGAAGATTTATGTATATAGCGGGCATGAAATAAACATTGCAGCTTTTGCCAGAGCACACAATTTAATTAAACCTGAAATCCCCAGTTTTGGATCTGCAATTATGGTTGAAACATTACGAAACAGCATTGGTCAAAAATTTGTTAAGGTACGTTTTGTTAAACTATATAAAATAAAAGTTTACTTGAAATGTGTTGAAATTAATTGTACATGGTGACAAAGAAATAGATGGTCAAACCTTGGTGGCGTATTCTACTGTTCCTAAGGATAAGAGAAGATCAAGTATAACTTCGAAAACTCTTCCTTTCCGGGATATGGACACTTTTGGTAATGGCGTGTGGATTTGCATTCATCCATATAGATGTTGGTTATGAAAATCGACAGTAGCACCTTGACCGTGTCTACAAATTCATTTTTACAGGTACATATCATTGACAAAATATCACTCGTAGTTGATAATCCGGTGGCAGAAGTTCTTGTCCTCGCTTGTATAGGTAAATATTTACAAAGTGGATGACTTTACCGACCTCAGTGGCAGTTTCTCCCTATACGTGTTACAGTCGTTCAGTTTCAGTTTCCAAGATATTCGCAAAAAGCTTTAGTTCAATTTATGTTACGATTACTGCTTATTCTGTCATAGACAGACGCTTCAGGGTCTCCTCATTTTTATATAAACGAACTTGTCTCATTTTCAATAATTCTTTTCAACTCACGTAAGAGAGAAGAATCAATGGGTTAGATAATTATTCAGCCGTCGCGCTGTGAAGCTACTGTGAAATAAGTTGAAGTATTAAACAATAAGACAGGTACAATTCATATTAAGCTTCATGTTATATTACCGTTATTCGAAATCGGAAACACTTCAATCATGATATTGAAAACAGAGGCTATTCGATTATCAAAATCATACCGTCGCCGAAACAGAAACTTTTGCTAATATCTTCGAAACTAAAACCAAGCGAATGTAGCACGTATAAGGAAAGAATCTTCAGAATGTTCACCTTAACGACATATTTAAAGACCGTTCACATTATAATTATTGCTGAATCTGGTAAGGATATAGTGATATTCTTTCACAAAATTTGCCATATTGTGTCACGAAAAACTAAACTTTGTTAAACGAAAACTTTGTTTTCTACTGAGTGTTGGATTCACTTCGACGTGTTTAAGTATCTGATCTCCAACTTTAGTTCTTCGAACTTGTCTGTTTCGCCTTCGGTTAATTGTAGCAGGCGAAAAAGATGCAGATTCCCTAAGTCTACGATACTCCAAAGCAAAAGTATTTGTAACCGAACATCGTCTCGAAGAAAAAATCTGCTGATGGAGATGCTAAAATTCTCTGGCGTTCCCGTTAGCTCGTCCATATGCAAACTGAATATCTGCTCACTCGATAGCAGGATAAATCATTCTGATAGTACTTGCCTCTTCACTATGACATTATGACACGTTTAGATATCCACTGATCTACCATAAAACACGCTGCCTTCAATATCAACGTAAAAAAAGCTTGCCCTAACACATTTACTTCTAGCGAAAGAAATGATGACAATATTTGAAATTCTACCTCTGACAATTACTCTAGTGTGTATATCTCGGAAAGGAAGAGTTTCTCAACTATTGTTTATACAACCTTTTCCTATTCGTAGAAACAGTGGAATACCGTACCAAAATTTGGCCACTTACTCCTTGTCACCCTCTATACAACGTCATGCACTGTTCGAGTTCCAGTGTTTGTTCTTAAATAATGTTTGTCGTGTACGATTCATGTAAAATCTAATCTTATAAATTTCGTTGACAGATATTACACTGGAGTGGCGTTACGGAAGAGTTGATCACTTATACGATTCCCAAATGTGGTGAAATATGTCCATATGAGCAGTACGTAAGACTTATGCAACATGTTATCCCTTCGAAAGAAGAATCAGATTGCTTATGGAATAGTACATCAAAGGAAATGTTACGTCTGTATTACGCAGGACAATTGAATCTACCTAAAATATACAAGTATGTTTTGAATTTCGAAATTCCGGCTTGAAAAGACATTTATGAAAGCCTTTATACCAAAATAACTGCTTATTCTACGCCTGCTACTTGAAACCAAATTACTTTGTTACAAGCCAACGTCTAGTATAACATCTCTGTAAGTGTAATGGAACGCATCAGGCTTTTTTAACGTAAATGTCTGATGACTTGCCTGGATATATATCGTGTGACATCTTTTACTATTTACTGTTTACTATTTACAATCTACATTGATTCAATAAGTCTGATTCAAGATAAAGATAATTTACCAATTATTTATCACGTATTTAGAAAATCCTATGGTAAAGAAATTACTTATTGTAAAAATAATTATTGATCTAATCTCCGTTCTGCACAAATATTGGTGGCTGGGTAATCCTGGCTAGCCAAAGCGTTGACAAAGAGAAAAGCAGGAAAGAAGTTAATACTCATACATATTTTTGTTATCTTATTACTGTTATTAAAAGCAATTAATTTACTATGTTTTATGTATATATAGTCCAGTTAGGTTACAAATAATTATATTTATCATTTATTTATTTATATCCTCTCTCATTGCCCCTCTCCTCTTTCTTATTATTTTGTGTTTATTTATTTAGCAATAATAAGTAACTAAATTTCTTTCAATGATATTGTGCGGAAAGTTATATCGTATTGCGCCACACAACTACAGTTCATACTTTATCGTATGTGTCATACATCATATAACATAATGTTCTGTTAATGTATACTATTTATTTTCATCTATGATCTTACGAGCTTTCACGAGCTTTGTCGTACTAGATTAAACCATATCGTGCAACGAGGTGCACAAGACGCCGCTCCTGGTCGACGTGCAAATTGTTTCCGTTCTATTAATAAATGTTGCTATCTTAGCAAATGTCTTGCATTACTTCCGCAATATTACAACTTCCACTCGATAACGCTGAAAATTTAAATGAATTTAAGATAACGAAAGACACTATACACTGATCTTGATATTTTTGCACCACAGCGTCGAAGTAGTGTCAAAACTAATTTGTTTATTTGTTAGACCGATCGTCTTAAACTAACGATCACTGACCATAGGAGCTCAGAAGAAAGAAATATTGGAAAATTTGTGTTTTATTTATATTCGACGACCAAAACCTCGAGATTAAGAAGGCCAAACATACATTTTTATTATTTTAAAACAACAAACCGAATGAAAAGATGGCGCTTATATTGCATGCGCATAATCCAAACAAAAATTTGTCGTTTGAAATTTATAACCGCTACTGTTTCGACCGTTCGCGGAGAGACGCGATCGCAAGGTAGCACGTCAACGAGAGTTGTAAATTCCCGTTACGATTAAATAGTCGACGCCACGAACTGATCGATTCCATTCTTTTACGCGAGGTAAAATAACGGCCACGAGTCGACGTTTCTGGAGGTCGCCCTGCTTAATGAACCATGCGCTTGCTACTACAATGTTTGTTTGCCGGGCAGCCGCGACGATCCGTCCGCGACATTATAGTGCCGCGATCGACAGTTAAGAATATGACCTATGGTAAGCCGCATGGCGTAACAGCTACTATGTAAAATATATCATGGGTTTCATGATACAGTGTATTCTATCTGTCTATAAATTCACATTGACTTACCGTTAATTTAATGCACGATACTGTATGCGATAAATAGTTATACATAGGTATTATTGCCATAGATAGATATTAATGATAATAGATTCTTTCTCTTACCGATAAGGATAATGTATTTGAAAGAGACAGGTACGACAAGATATTGGTCAATCCTTTCTGTTTTCATAAAAACGAGCGGTAATATTTCATTATTGAATGTTAAGTGAAATATCGAGATAGTAATGAGTCACACCACACTGTATGCAGATAAAGACAGACATCTGGATTGACAAACCATTAATATCATTAGCAAACAAATTATATAGGAAAAATTCCAAGAAATATGTTTCGAAAAAAGTTCTGCAGAATATATTCAACTCAATAAATTCTAAAAACTATAAACTCTACAACAATTATTTATTTATTTGAAATATATTTATGTTTCAACGTGGGATTTTAGAATCAGCAAATACATTTTATAGGATTAGTTATATTATCAACAAAAAATTATTTTCAGTATTAATGTAAACCATGGACATCCTGTAAACTAATTGTGTGAGTGTTATGAGTAAAGACGAATATCTGTTCATCTATTTACCAAACTGTTTGATCAGATTTCGTAATTAATATTGCGATGTATGATGTGTTCATTTATCTATGTAATTATCAAATTTTTCAAACGTTTCCCTTCAAGTGCAATCAGAAATGCCTCCACTTGAGATACGGAAGTAATTTTGCTCTCATAATTGGTTAAGTATGTCATGTTAATTTATCAGATTGCGACGATTTATCTCCCTCTTCCATTTATTTGAACAATTGGTTGCCTGGAGCAATAGACTATAAATTTGATTGCGTTCGCGGTAAATAGATAGTATCTTCCGCTCAGCATTCTGTCCCATCCTACTTTTTTTCATATAAAAACAAACTAATATTCTTCCTTAATTGTTATCAACATCATTTTAAGAGTTATCTCTGTATTATACAAAAAATGATTCGTATAAAAGTATGCGTACAATTATTTTGGTTCTTTTTGATCCTGCAGTCAACAAAGTCGAAGAAAGAAGATTATGAAGTGGAGTTGGTGCAAGTTGTAAGTAGCTAAACATTTTATAATTAATTAAAATTCAGTTGCGAGATGTTTTATAAAATAACTGTAACGCAATAATGTGTAATCATGAAACATATGTGTGTATATATTTGTTTTAGCATTTTTTAATTTTACTCTTAAAATATTAAATTCTGAAAATTCCAATTTTTAATGTAACCCATCGATATATATGTAGTTTACATAGTAATATACAAAAATTTCCAATTTTGTTTAATATACTTCTAAACGATATTCTTTTATAGTGCTGTGTTTTCTAACGAAATTTGTTTCGTGTCTCTATTAGTAAATTTAGGTATTTAGAATAAAGTATTTTTTGATTTTTCGATTTATTAATAACCTTTCAACTATTATTCCAACGTATTAAATTTGTTTCTCAGAATTGAATTTAATGCGAAACAAATTCAATAGCTCCAATAGGAATGGACGTTAAATATGCGCGCCATGTTTACACATAATTAATTTTTATCATAATAAATAAATAGAAAAAAGTTCTGTTTCATAAATAAGATTCGCAACAATTGAAGGGAGTATTTACATAGATTGCATAGTTTATAGCATGCCATTTATACGTTATACCATTTATTACTTAAGTGTAACAAGATATCAGTCGCAAGATAAATGTTAAAAGATATAAGATTTGTATTCTATATAGTAGTAGAAACTGCAACAAGTAAATTGTCCGCATCTTATTTCAATTTAAGTAAAAGATATTATATATAACGTTCGACACAATTTCTTACCGATTATACTATAGGCACATTGATGTATTGAATAAATTGA
The DNA here is from genome assembly GCF_011952255.1 of Bombus vosnesenskii. Lineage (NCBI taxonomy): Eukaryota > Metazoa > Arthropoda > Insecta > Hymenoptera > Apidae > Bombus > Bombus vosnesenskii. Next base: position 60,889 of record NW_022883057.1, read on the forward strand.
TCAATGCCCAAGAAAAGACATATGCAATATTTTTTGTTCCGATAAAGAAAACAGCTTGACAAATCACAAAATTAAGATAATATTGAAAATGAAAACAATATTCAAATAAGAAAATAATATTGTTTCAAATTTTCAGACATGTTTTCGTTAAAAAATTGTGAAAAGAAAAGTTGATTTCTATGTTGTTTCGAATATTAAAAGTAGCTCTTTGCATTTAAGAAATTATAATTAAAAGGTTTAAAATGTCGTGAATAAGAGCGGAAAATATCATATTCATTTAGTTAATAGTGTTACAAATAAAGAATGATTTAAGCATTTCATAATATAATACAGCAATGGATAATGCAGGAAACTATTGTTCCAGTCACTTGTGCCATAACACGGTTGAAGAAATTATCGATACACGATATCTGGTTCTATATGTTATTGATTATTCCATAGTCTCAACGCAAATCATCGCTGTAATGAATCAGTAATATCACATGAGTATCGAAAATGATAAGGAAATCAGGTGACCCCCAAACCAAAGCATCGAATGTGTGGTCTATCGCGTACTTAATCAATGATAATACTAAAAGAAAAGTAATAAATAAATAACTTTTTATTGCTACAAGTAAAATAATGTAGAACCGACTATTTTATGAAATTCGATTCAAGCCATCACGAATAAATGGAATTGGTAAAGAATCAATCGCAAAACCTATACTACCATGTTACAATAAAACAGATTTCTTGTAAATTCTTTACATGTTTTCTTACAATTTTCATACAATTTTCATGTATCTGTATAAATAGGTATTTCCTAACAAATTGTTAGAAAGTAAAAGAAAATACATGTTCAATACGTTCAAAACGCGTGTAATTCAAATATGTATAATACTCATAATGGCCGACACTGTTTCTTGTCGGTCGATCACGTGAAAAATTGGCGGAAAATATGTAAAGTAAACAGTGTAACATCTGTCATGTAGATAGTATAATTTACAATTTAATTGTAAATTATAGGTCGTTGATCAACAAAAGATGACATATCGTCTGAAATTTAAGAATCAGTAAACAAATGACGATTCAAAACGACACATCTTGCCGATAAGCTAATCGACTTTGCGTAAATTATGAAAATATGTTTTCAGAATAATCATATCTTATCGCTTTATTACAATATACACGTGTTATAGTTTCCTTTTGGCAGTAAAAATGTGTTCAACTGAAATGATTAAACAAATTTGTGAGCTCTGTCAGCTTCATAAAAATTTAGAAAAAGTTTCAAACAGTTAAAGAATACCTGTGTGCTTCGTTAAATACATGGTAAAAAATAGGTATTAGGCAAGGAGAACATTTTTATTGACTTGAAAAGGGGTTTTATTGAAAAAAGGAGTAAGATGTTTAAAGTCGAGAAATGGGAGAATAACTATGACAAAGTAACGCAAAAAGTTGAAACTTCCTTACTCAGTTCGAACTATGCAAAGAATGCTAAAATCACTGAACTTTGAATTAAAAAAAAAAAGAAAAAGAAAAAGAAAAAGAATGGGAAAGGAGATATCTTTATCGAAACAACGAAGAATATTGCATACGTCTTTTCTCGTACGTGTGCAATGTACATATAGTATAATCGGTAAAAAATTGAGTGATCCACTATACAATCCCTGACAAAAAGTTTCCGACCAGACACAGTAATACAAAATTTGCTCCAAACATTCATGTTTTAAAATAATGAAATATTATCGTGTATAGTTAATGATGTAGCGCAACAACACAATTATAATACCATCGAGTTTTCAAAAATAGTTTAAGTGATCGACAACAGTTTAGAAACAAGCAAAAAGGAAATTTTTTTTTTTATTTATTTGTTGAAATTACAGTCAATTCTCGCGTTGAGAATTTTCAGTAATTTTTCTGGCGTGGCGCAGTGACATGGCTGTTTATTTATAATAAGTTAATGCTTATTATAGATAAGTATAATTTATAAGTATTATAAGTAAGTGCATATGCTTAATTTGGATAACTAAATGAATCTAGCGGCAAAAAGGAAATGATGCGAAATTGTTTCCTTTTTTCCCCTTTCTTTAAAAGTCAGCGCGCTTTATTATGCCTGCGAATCGTTAGTCGGACACTCAAAAGTCAAGCGCCGTCACCTCAGAACCTGTCGCTATCCGATGAGACCTATACGTAGAGAACATTCTCCTCCTTCGAAACATGTACTCACCTCTTCTACTTATTCTCTCCACCCCCCTTCTTCTCGAAAAAATGGCAAGTCAGAAAATTCGAGCAAAATTCGGAAGCAATTTTGTCTAATCCTCCAGTAATTTGTCCAACTTCAACCATTTCTTCTACCATTAGTCTGTAATAGAACTTCAATAAGTAAACAAATTTCTTCTATAAGCCTACACGCCTATCCTAGCTTTTTCCGGACCGTTCCTACACTTCAAAATGTCTCGATTGCATTATATACAACAACGACAAATTAAATTAAATTAATATAAAGTAAATAACAACAAAATAACAGAAAATTCCATTTATTATGAAAGAGAAGCAAGAGAAGGAACAAAATGTTACGCGAAGAAGTGGATGCTACTTATAGAAATCATGGAAAAAATTAGGAATAACTGAAATAATTTCCTCAGAAATTAGAATTAACGAATCTGATTGGAATTTCTTTCTAGGATTTCCGTATAATATTATGTTTTTCCTCTTGCTTCTCTTACATAAGAAGTTTGTGCTATTTTACTGTTATTTACTTAATACGAGGTCTCCCTTACTTTCTCATCACTTTATATACATGAAGTGCCTGATCGATAACTTCTTGCCAAGTGTTGTAAAAGTAGCTTAATTAATTAATCTTGTGAATAGAAATATGGAATATATTTGTAATATGCAATAAGAAAGTTGACAAAATACTGGCTGATTCGAAATGCGCTTCAAAAGTGATCGAAGACTTATAATACATTAGGAATTATAATTTTCATAAAAAAATATTTGGATATACAAACAAATTGATATATACAGATGTTTTACATTTAGTATCCGTTTCAATAATCTTTTTTACGAAATTTGCAGGTGTTTAGACATGGCGATCGAACACCAACTAAATCAGAATTATATAAAAAGTTAGCCTATAATCCTATTTACGACTCGCTTGGTTATGGTCAGTTAACCGAGGTAAGTACATATTATATTCTAATAATTCATAAAGTGACTTATTCGATGAAATATAGTAATATAGTAATAGATTTTTTATTTTTATGCTTTTTCTTTATCTACGTAAGGTACGATTTCTGGAAACTAATTTAGATATTGTAATTTGAATTCAACTTTAGCCGTACGTAATGTACAGCAAAGTACTGGAAAAGTATTTCTGTTTCTTGCGGAAAATCATTTCAACGAGTGGAATCTTCTCTTAAAAGTCTCGCGATTTATTGCTATGTCGTATATATTATATACATTATGTACTTCCTTCTCACTTATCACCTTATTATAAAGGTATAATTATATTAACTATATATATGGGCGTGAAACGAATCTTTGTTTGGATTACACGTCGTCATTATGCAATAGAGAGGACATTGGCTAGTGCAAATACGATTATCATAGAACCGGACAAGTAACCGTGGTAATTAGATACTCGAGAAACTAATGACAATGATCCTAGGTTCAATAACGAATCCGCGGTCGACGGGATGATAGATGAACGTGCTCACAAAATCCAAGTCGGACGCGTAATATTCACTGGTCGTAAAGAGTTACTCCTTTCATCAATGAGATCGCGAGCGAGAATGCCTTTCCCGTCCCGATGATGTCACAGAGGAAAACTATATTGGGGTGTGTCTAAGGACACGAGATCATCGGATTCGTCGAGAAAAGCCTTAGTTCAGAAAGTAACGGAAATTGGCGTTGCTGCTAATTGGTCAATCTCCATACCGGTGGTTAGAAAGAGATGCTAGCCGCCCTCGAGGGAAAGTTGCTAGTGGGAGACGCCGCTCGTTGAAAAATAGGTCTCCCCTATTTTCCCGTAGTTGGGACAAAGACTGTTTGTCTGTTTGAAGGACTTTAGTTGGCTAAATCTTAAGATTTATAACAGGCCCTCGGGCTAGCTGAACATGTACTGCGGAGACGCATCGACATCTGGCAATCATCTTACTCGAAGAATAGGGTCTGCGTGTGGCGAGCTACGGGACAGAGACCGTTGGAATGTTTACTGTCGAGTGTTACAACTATTTCCTTTTCAAGGAGAGCTATAGAATTATTCCATGCCTTTGTTAGACAAAGCGTTCATCCCGTGACCGCGGCTACGTTCGGCGACTGGCTGTCGCCTCGAACCCAAGCTCATTATCACAACTCTCGAACAATTACAATCGGATTGAACAACTACAATTGTTTAATTACAGCTATAGTAGACTCTAGGTTACAATGTTGCGGGATTAATCAAAATTCCAAAGACTCCGGTGTTCTTTCATCTCCGACATAAATATATATATATATATATATATGTGTGTGTGTGTGTGTGTGTGTGTGTGTGTGTGTGTGTATACACAGTTTTAAGACATATATATATACATATCAAACTTAAAATTTTTAAAAGCTTATATTAAACTTAAAACTCTTGCAAAGATACTTTCTATTGTAGAAGCATCAACGTGTTGTACCTGTGAAATTCCGTTATAGTGATTTATCGAATGCCCCCGCAGGGTAAATGATAAAGATTATCGAAGATATAAAACGAACCTTATCCAATATAAGACGGAAATAAAATTAGCCCTAGCATAAAGGTCTACGATATAATATATGTTTGTTCTCGTTTAGGCTGGGAAAATAAGAGAATTTCGTCTTGGTGCGATATTGAGAAAACGGTATCGTGCATTTCTTGGTGATCATCATAAATATGGTAGCGTTTATGCCTACAGTTCGGATATTGATCGAACAAAAATGTCTCTGCAATTAGTTCTGGGCGGTCTGTATCCACCAAAGTTGAACAAAGAGGGCCACTTAGAGTTATCTCCAATAGCAACGCATTATGTACCACTGATTCTAGACAATCTAATGTTTCCAATGCTTTGTCCAGCGTAAGTGTATAAATCAATTTAAATACATCGTTATTCATTGTATTTGCCACAATGTAGGATTATGCATTTGACTGTTATAATATTTATGAAAAATACCACTATTAACTTTTACGACATATAAAATCGACGAAATTATATCAATTGTTCAACCAAAAATAAAGCACTCTAAATATACGTTCGCAAAGATATGTTCGTATATATATATACATACACGCTGTATACGTGCACTGCTGGCCAACAATATTGAGTCACTTACTTCTTACATTTATTTATTTAATCAATTATTTGTTCAATTAATTATTTAATTATTAATTAATTATTCATTGAAAAACTCTAATAAATTAATACATTAAATAAATACATCATAAAATACGTACAGTGCGAATGGAATAACGGATTTATAATAAAATATTTCATAAAAACAGTGTAAAGCGTACAATTTGTATTAAATATCAGCATGTGCTCTAAAACTTATGGCCGGCAGTTACCTATATATATATATCGTGTATGCATAATCGATTTACAAATTTTCAAGTACGAAATTATTAATAACTCAGTTATTTAATAATAATTCTTTTATAACTTAGATAATAGTTTTGGCGTTCTGGAGGATTCTAATAAAATATTGTTTTTATTCTTGCTAAATAATTATTGGAAACAATTTATCGAAAAATTATAACATCTCTATAACAGTATCTTCTTTCTAAAAGTTTTCTACAAACATCTCAGATCTGACTATTTTTTAGATGTGTCATTTTTCTAACAAGCTAATCATGTATAGTCTAATATAATCAAAACGGAAATCATAATAAATAAGCAAAAGTCAGGAATTCAATTCAATTCAATGGTTATAGTATCGCATCGATAAAAAGTTACAATTTTTCTCTTTTATTTATAGACGGATTACATGGTCATTGAAACTTGCTGTCATTTTTAAATCTATTATTTTAGTAAGAATAAGAAATGTAACTTGTATGTAAAACAAATAATAAATTATTCGATAGTTTAGTTTTCTGGTACGTTTTCAATCTTTATGACGCTAGTGCTACGTATTCTAGATGTCTTTTTGCACCATTTATTTAGTTCTAATTACAATAGGTAAAACTGTGTTTCTTTTAGATACCTAAAGGAATATATCAAGACTAAAGTTTCATCTTCAGTTCGTGCAACAATATCGAAGAACAAAAAACTTTTCCAGTATCTTGCAAATTACACCGGATCAGACATGATCTTGGATCCAATCTTTTCGACTTACAAGCTGCACCACTTCTTGACAACACAGGTTTGTCTTAAATCCTTTTATTTTACTTTTAGTTTCGGCGTTTCGCTTCATTTTACATCGTCGGCATAGATATATTTATGATTGCTTTGTTATTCACATTGTTACACTTAACACTGATACTAACACTGTTTGAGCCTTCCGAAAAAGAGTTTTGTCGAGAAGGAAAAGAAATCCGAGCAATTTCATTAGTATCACAGCTGGCTTCACCAGGCTGTCGCACTCATACCACATATACATGTATAGTCATTAACTGCAATACCGGCGAAACGTTAGATTTCTTGTTTCATGTTACATGAAGCATTGTTAAGCGTAACAGAGTAAATATGTAGTGACAATCCACACCGTAAATCCATATCAACCTAACGTTTCTCAACATTAAATCTAGTTTGTTAATAATTAAAAAGTGTGAAAAGTGTTGAAGAATTGAATATTTTAAATATATAGAGGAAAGTAAATAGTTATTACAATAATGGCCTTGTTAATCGGTAAAACGTTGATATTTACAAAATGGATATTAGCGAAGTACCTACCGAGCACTTCAAGCTTAACCGAGAGTGAAAAATACAAAATGTTTAGAAATATATCAAAACTGAAGAGTAAAAGAAGTTCATCTTTCGCATTCTGTTTAATACTTACTAAAGAAAATCAATTGTGATTCTGACATCCAACGAACCAAGACAAGAAAACTATAACATTCGATGTCGTAGACTGTAAAAGATCTTGCATATTGTAAGAAGAATCATAAATTAAACTGCTTGGGAATCGTCTGTCGATATTAGACGGCAAGCACTGGGGTCATTGCTAAGCGCGGTCGCTCTTGAACTATTATCGACGTGCTAATTATACCGACATGTCACGGTAATTGGCACGTCGATAATACATACAATTGTATCGATTAATCAGTGATCGCACACTTTTCCAAGAACCGCATTCCTACCTAGTCCATGGTCACACGGGGGGAGTATATTGTATCAAGCCATACAATTTTATTTTTTTTTCGTTAGCACGGCAGCCTGTGCCTCGAAATTCCAACCTTTGTCATGGTCCATCAACAGCCTATCAAATCCCATCTATTAAACATTAAAAGTAGTTTGGAAAATTCATTTCGTTTTGTATAGCAAAATAGATTTCAAAATAAAAAAACATCCAATTTTACTGCATAATATGTTTTACGTTTTTACAAAATGACAATTAATTTCGTATAATATATTTCATATAAAATTCATTAAAGGTAAATTAACGAATAAGTAAATAAATTCATTTCATTTCGTGCAAAATGATAAATACGTAGAATAATATTATACAATGAAATTCATTTGTAATTATAATTTGACTGTTGTAATAATGATGAAAAGCAGAATTTTAATATTACAGGAAAGTATGAACATTACTCTCCCAGAATGGGCAACTAAAGATGTGCAACGCAAAATGGACTCACTTGTTAAATTAGAGTACGATATTCAGTCTCATAACACAATAATGAAACGACTGAATGGAGGTTTCCTTGTAAAGGAATTTATAAAAAACATGGATGCCAAGAAAACTAGAAATTCTCCAAAAATTTACGTATATAGTGGGCATGAAGTGAATGTTGCAGCTTTTGCCAAAGCACACGATTTAACTAAACCTGAAATGCCTTTCTTTGGATCGGCAATTATAGTAGAAAAATTGCGAAATTGTGCCGGCAAGCAATTTGTTAGAGTACGTTTTATTAAATTATGCAAAATGAAGATTTCTCTCAAGACTGATGAAATTAATTATTTAAATTATTTAACAGTAACATATATATAAGTAACATATATATAAGATCTAACGTTATAAATTTTTATCGATAGATGTTACACTGGAGTGGCGTTGAAGAAAAATTAACGACTTATGCGATTCCTAATTGTGGTGAAATATGTCCGTACGAGAAGTACGTAAGACACATGAAACGTGTGATCCCTTCGGACGAAGAATCAGATTGCTTATGGAATAATGTATCGCTGGGAAAGTTACGTCGATATTACACAGGACTATTGGATTTAATTACGAAATAGAGATGTATGTTTTAAATGCGTATTATCGAAGACCTATGTGAATATGGAACTTTCGCGATTTATATAATGCTTTTTCTTGCTATTTTCATGTAAATTTCACTGTTATCGACGTAAAATCGATATGACATAAAGTGGCATTGCAACACTAATAATAACTGGAATTAAAACAGCAAATCGAAAAAAGTTGTCTGTTTCGGAAATGAAATTACAGACGCATGCTAATAACGTATGTTTATAATTGTTACATTATTTTTCGGAACCATTTATATAATTAAGAAGCTAAGCTTAATATCAGTGTCGGTAGCTCAATTTATCGATGTATTTGAGGGCTATTCCCGTTCAAATATATCGAGCATGGAATTTGCCTTCCATGAATACTGCACAATTTTTTTTTTTTTTAAATAAAACAAGTATTCTCAAGTATAATGGAACACTAGTTGAACCGATTCAAAATTTTACGAGCAGCTTATCAGAAATTCTCCATTGGCGTAAAATTAATTTTTCTTAACTAACATTTTTAAATAAATGCTAGTGCAAACGTCCAAATAAAATTCATAGGAATTTTGTTTATCATCTATAGCTCCATCTAGTTGTATCCTAAATTTTGTTGAAAAAATTCAACGCACTGATAATGATAATCGTAATTCGATTGCTACTTGCAAGGGATTTCAATCATTCGAAAATCAAAGTACGAAGAAGACATCGTAGGATCTACGTTATTTTTTAACAATATTCTAAAATTCATAAATTACAGAGGAATATAGTTCGGAATTTGTATAAAATGCTAAAAGGTTTATTCAAAACATTAAGATGGGATAATGAGATAAGATATATGATAATAAAAGATACGACGTGATTCGCTATGAGCATCTGACGCTTGCGGTAGACCGTCTGCGTTCGTAGTTTGCGACGAAACTCTGCGACTATACTCCTGGTACTTTACTGCAGTTCCAGTCGGCTTCGATAGATGGCAGCATCGCTCGTAGACAAGGAGCGCGATAGTATGCGACAAGGACAGACATACTTTTCCCCCTAATTTTACGATTATTCGTTAATTACTCTTTTCCCTGGCAAAATTCGTGAACTTTTAGGATCGTACGATAAAGGTAGAACTCCTGGCAAGATTTTTTTTTTATTTATTTGTTGAAATTACAATCAATTCTCGCGTTGAGAATTTTCAGTAATTTTTCTGGCGTGGCGCAGTGACATGGCTGTTTATTTACAATAAGTTAATACTTATTATAAATAGGTATAATTTATATGTCGGATCACGATTCGAATTTTGGGCGCGCGACGACTCTTCATGTGGACTAGCCATCGTTTCACAAAGCCGAGATTTTATTTACACGTATATACAGGTCTATCACTAAGCTTAACAAATAATAAGTACAACTAATAATAAGTCTAACAAACACTAAGCCTAATGAATAATACGATCTACGAATAATTAAATTAAATAATACTATTAGCAATGTTTGAGTTCAAACGAATCCACGGTCACCGGGATAACTCCTTACTAAGCGAAACTAACTTAGACGCAAATGCGATCGTCGAAAATGCTCGATGTATCACTCTCCAAGGCAATCGCAAGAATGCCAGCCTCGTGGAGATTTTTCTCCCTGTACGATTGCATTTTGTTTTCTATACCCGTTTGGAAGCATCTAGAAGGTTCCAAACGCCGTTGCTAGGCACACTCGTTGGAAGCATCGAGAAAATTCCAAACGCCGTTGCTAGGCAGTTTCTGCCTGGAGTTTTGATTACTAATACAATGTATGTCCCATTGCATCGGCACCTCCGAGGCAACATCACGCGTGGCTAGGCCCGCTCTCGAGGCCGCATGCCGCCACAACTACATTTCTCAGAAAACACATACAACCACTCCAGACCTCCGTTAGATAAAACATCCATCCCGTGACCGTGGCTACGTTCAGCGACCGATTGTCACCTCGAACCCAATCTCGCTTATTACAAATCTTAAGCAATTACAACTATAATAAAATCTAGGCTAAGGTACTAGAGGATGTTCCCAAAATTTCCAAGGAAAGGCTTCGGCTTTCCTTTCATCTCCGACATATAAGTATTATAAGTAAGTGCATATGCTTAATTTGGATAACTAAATGAATCTAGGTGTTACGACCGTTCGCGGAGAGACGCGGTCGCGAGGAAAACGCGTCAGCGAGAGGCGTAAATTCTCGCTACGATTCGGTGAATCGACGCCGCGAAGTAGTCGTTCCCCTGTTTCGGTTAGGATAACAGAGGTGGTTGATATGAATATGACACAGTAGTAAGTTATATTTCACCGTTTATTCCACAACTTATAACGAGGATAGTTACACTGGTGCGTATGTACGAGATGAGTGACTGAGTGATCTGCGGGTGTGTATACCCGCTCGAAGGATGTTGGCCGTTCGAAGGATGCAAAAACAGTACTCTTGGGAGACGATGCTGTCTCGGAGGAGAGCTAAGGATGTGTGTGTCTAGCGCACGGGACCATCGGATTTGTTGGTGCCGATGTTATTTAGGAGAGTGAGGGAATAGGCTTCGTTTTTAATTGGTTAAACGAAGGGTCTTAACCGCCCTCGAGAGAAAGTGGTTAGTGGGAGGAAAGTTGCAGTGGACGTGACAAAAACTAACTTTCCCTTTTTCGCCGTGGTAGACAATAGTCTTAAGAAAATCTTCCGAACCAGATGTTTGTTTTGTTTGAAGGACATTTTCTAGGAAATCTATGAAATTTATGGAAGGTCCTTGAACTATGGAGGATACGCTGCGAGTATCCGAAGACATCTGGCTGCCATATTGCCCGCGGTGTGTGGCCTCGGCTAGGTAGAGTGTTACGCAACGTAACACTAGGCGTTTAGGTCTAGCGGGTAGTGCCTCTTCAGCCTGCGAATCTGGTCCGTCGTATCAAGGAGTCCAGTGATTAGGGGGTTTCGGTGTTTGTTGACTCTTTTGCTATATCTGTCGCTATATTTTGCTATTTCCTCTTTGACTGTGGGTATCTTGAGGTCGCAATGGATGGTTTAGTTGGTAACATACCAAAGTGCGTCTATTAAGGATCTTAGCGTTTTCGATTGGAAGCGTTGAAGTATTTCAATGTTGGAGTTACTTGCTGTTCCCCATAGTTGGATTCCGTAGGTCCAGACAGGTTTTATTACGGTCTTGTAGAGGGTAATTTTATTCTGTATGTTTAGTTTGGAACGTCGGCCCGTGAGCCAATAGAGTACTTTTAGTTTGTCCTTTAGTTGCTTCGTTTTATCTGAGATGTGTTTCTTCCACGTTAGTCTCCTGTCCAGGGTCATGCCCAGGTATCGGACTGAGTCCCTGCTAGGAACTATTGCATTGTTGATGGTGACCTGGGGGCAGGTTTGTTTTCGGAGCGTGAAGGTTACATGTGAGGATTTCTTTTCGTTAATTTTGAAGCCCCATTTGTGAAACCACTTTTCCATGGAGTCGAGACTTCGCTGGAGAGTGGATGAGGCTATTACCGGGTCTGCGTGGGTAGCTAATAGCGCTGTGTCGTCTGCAGATGTCGCTATTGTTATCTCGTTTGATATAGGTAAGTCGACAGTGTAGATGGAGTACAGTAGAGGTCCGAGGACACTACCTTGGGGTATGCCGGATTCTATTGGGAATGTTGCGGAAGTGGCGTCTAGGTATTTAACCATGAATTGTCTATTGGTTAGGTAAGATTTTAGGATGGAGTAGTAGGGGTGAGGTAGGATCTTTTTAAGCTTGTATAGTAGCTCTTCATGCCATACTTTGTCGAATGCCTGTTGGATGTCTAGGAAAACCGCTGAGCAATATTTTTTCTTTTCGAGTGTTTGACTGATCGTATGGGTTATGCGGTGGATTTGCTCTACTGTTGAATGTTGTTTTCGGAAGCCGAATTGGTGATCTGGGAGTGTTTTCAAGTTCTCTAGGAGTGGAAGGAGTCGGTTCGTGAGCATCTTCTCGAATAGTTTGGACAGGGTAGGTAAAAGACTGATTGGGCGATAGGAGCAGGTTTCGTATATCGGTTTAACGGATTTAGGGATGAGGGTAATCAATGAGATTTTCCAGGCCTTAGGATAGTGCTCAAGGCGAAGGATAGCATTAAAAATCGATGTGATGAGTGCGATCCCTTTTATGGGAAGTTCCTTGGTTGCTTTATTGCCTATTAGGTCGTGCCCTGCTGCTTTCTTGGGGTTTAGGCGACTGATTGTTTCTATAGTCTCTGCAGAAATGAAGAGTTCGATAGGAGGGGACATTTGGAAGGGGATGTGCAAGTATTCAGTAACGTCCGCGGCGGCTTTGGGGGAATGGGGTTTGAATACTTTAGACAAGTATTTAGCAAACAGGTCGGCTTTTTCTATAGGGCTTCGCGCCCATCCACCTTGCGGACGGCGGATTGGTGGGATTATTTGTGGGGGGCGTGTGAGTTTCCTGAAGGCCTTCCATAGTGAGTAGTTGAAGTCGGCTATAGGGGATAAGCTGACGAGGTATTTTTGGAAACAGTCGTTTTGTAATTTTTTATGGTTTTGGATAGCTTTCTAGTTGCGTTGTTTAATTTACGTTTGTCATCCGGTGTTCTATGGGTCTGCCATACTCTTCTTAGCCTACGTTTTTCTGCTATTTTTCTTAGTATGTATTGGGGATATTCTTGTTCGCTGATAGACGTCTTTGTCGGTGTGGAGAGGCGGATAGCGTTTATTATGCTCGTGTTTAAGTATTCCTTGGCTGCCTCGATATCTTCATTTGTTTTTAGTGAAATTAAGGCTGAAGTTGAGTGTGTAAAGACTTCTCTAAAGAGCTGCCAGTTGGTGTATTGGTTGTGAATGGAGCCATTAGGTGTATTCTCGATAATTGTTGAACTGACTGTTGCTATCACGGGGGAATGATCAGAGGAGAGATCAGCTGAGGAGTTGATTTGAACGTGTCTTGATGAGATATTTTTAGTTACGAAGAAGTCGAGAAGGTCGGGTATTTTGTTAGCGTCAGTGGGCCAGTATGTTGGTTCGTATCTGGTGAGGTAGTTGAAGTTGTTGTTTGTTATGCTGTTTAAGAGGTTTTTGCCTCTTGCTGTAACCAGTCTGCTGCCCCATTGGGTGTGCTTGGCGTTGTAGTCTCCACCAGCTATGAATCTATAGCCCAGGGTGTCCAGGAAGTTATCAAAGTCTTCTTTGGCGATGGAGTGTCTGGGAGGGCAGTATACTGCTGAAGTGATGATTGTGCCATGACAGTCTTCTATTGCTACGTTTGTTGCTTGGAGGTAGTCTTTCTGGAATGATGGAAGTGATTAATACTTGTTTTGATTATGATTCCAGTGCCACCGTGGGCCTTTCCGCTGGGGTGTTGGGTATGGTAGAATTTGTAACCATTTATTTTCAGGTAGTTTTTGTCGGTGAAGTGGGTTTCCGATACGAGCATTACGTCGATTTGCTGGTGTTTTAGGAAGAGTTCTAGTTCAAGTTTGTGTTGCGCTAGACCGTTGGCGTTCCAGAGAGCTACGCGCCTTGGTTTTATTTTGTGTCGGGAGCATTAATTTATCCATGATGAGTGTTAGTAGCGATAGCAAATTATTTATTTGCTCTGATTGTTTCTCTATTAGCTTTTCAAGCCTAGAGAAGTTGTCTGTGTTAGGTGGGTTGGGGACACTATTTTGGGAAAGATCCCTTTGGCTATTCGGGTTATTTTGGATGCCTTGTACTGCTTGGGCATAGGAGGTTGAGGTGGTGATGAATTTGGTAGGACTGGGTGTTTGGTTGGTTGAGGGGATTGGGGTAGTCGTGTATTTCGGCGGGCTGGTTGTTTGGTTGGTTACCTCTTTTGCTCTGAGTTTAGAGTACCGGTTGTGTATAGAGTTTTATAGGCTGAGCAGCCTTTGTAGTTGGCAGGATGGTCACCTTGACAGTGGATGCATTTCGCTGGGGTTTCCGGTGATTTAGCGCACTGGTCAGTGGAGTGAGTGCCTGCACATTTAACGCAGCGGAAAGTATGGTTGCAGTATTTCTGCGTATGACCGTACCTTTGGCACCTTTTGCATTGCACTATTTCTTTTTTCACAAGCGGTGGTTCGGATTTTACTATTGCGTTCATTAGAAGACTGATATTGTAGATTTCCTTATTGTTAGGCTTTTGTTTTATATCTATGAAAAATAAGGGTAACGGGTCTTTCGAGACTCTATGCCTTATATTACTTACGTTGATGACTTCGTGGCCGAGTTTTGAGAGTTCGTATTTGAGTTCGTCTATGTCTGCTGAGTGGTGGATGTTTCGTAGGACCACCCGGAAAGGCCTTTCATGTTTGAGTTGGTAGGTGTGGAAGTTGGCGCTCAGGGTCCTAAGTATCTTGGTGAGTTTTCTGTAAGCTTCTGGGTTCCTCGGCAGTATTTTTACTTTATTGTTATTTATTTTTAAGTTGTAGTCCTCCTTGGAGATATCTCTCTCTAAGGACTTGATCATTGTTTGTATGTCGATGACGTCATCCACAAATATTGGTGGGGGGGGGATTCTCTGTGCCTGTAGGTTTGGCGGCGGGTCTGCGATTTCCATGGCGTCGTTAGTGGATTGCAATACGGCGAACCTGTTGTGGGTGTTTATTTGTATCGTTGATTGTTCGTTCCGCGTGTCGTTCATGTCTGGTGTTGATGTTTCTATTTTCCGTTTCTTTGTAATATTAGCGTCGTTGGTGCTGAGAGTTCTGCTACACTTCTGCCACGGAGGAGGTAGCGCAGGGTAGTTGCGAGTCTGCTCCGAAGAGCCTGGTCGCGATTGCTGGACCATCATCGAGCTAGTTAATTCAAAATGAATAACTAGTCGTGAGGCTATGAGGCTAGTATTCGGGTTGGGGTTAGGTGCGTGGAATTTTCTTCTCCCTAAAGGGTAGGAAACACTTGGCTGTGTTCACTTTCGACGGTTGGGCGACACGTGTTGTTTTCGGACTACACTGGGCACTAGAGACACGTCTGTACCCTTCGGCACTCCACAGCGAACTGGAGGCAAGATTTCAACACCGATTTCGACAGGAATTTCCCTTTAATTAATTAGTTGTAAATAATTATCGTAGCAAGTGTCGCGGCTATCGCGGTACGGGTCAGAGATTTTCCATAAACACCAACCTTCTGGAGGATTAATTCGCTCTCTAAGGAATTGTAGAAGCTTCTTTAGATCCTGTTCTAAGTTCGTCGTGCACAAAAGATTAACTACGTGTAACGAAAACTATGCGAAAATTCACTGCGTCGCCCCTGTGTGACGACGGGTCGCCGTGGATGAATGCAAACAATATTTAAAGTATTAATTTCTAACATTTAAACTATTAATTTGTAGTATTTAAGCCATTAATTTAAAACATTTAAAACATTAATTTACGATATTAAAGCTATTGATTTCGAACATTTAAAACACTAATTTACGACATTCAAGCTATAAATTTATGACATGTAAAAACCACATTAACGACATCAGCAAATAGTACAATAATATATTACACGGTAATAACACATATTGATGTAGTATTACGCTATATTATATCGCTTTATATTATATCATAACACGTCATAATATATTACGATATATTTCATTACGATATATTGTATTACGATATATTATATTGCGTTATATTATATCACATTATATTGTGTAACGTTATAATATATTACTTTATATTATGTCATTGTATAAGTAATAAAATGATATAACATAAAATAATATTACGCAATATGATATGACGTAATATAATATAACGTAATACTATATGTTACGCCGCCTAAAACATCTGCACGCCAGCCCGCGCGACCGGACAACAACCGGCCTGCGTAACGTCACTTCGACCCTCAATAAACCTAAGAACCCACCATAACTTTCACTTCCCTGTATTGTTTCGCCATGTGTCTTCAATCCGTTTGTCTTGAAGAATTTCTAAAGCTTAAAAATATTCTCGAAACACAGTCGGTTTTTAGAGAGGTCCTTGGGTTTATTAGGCGTACTTAAAACACGGAGAAAGCGGGTATGCACCCATTAGGAAAATCCGAATAGCCCTCTAATAAAACAAGCTATGTTTTCCTCACGCACACAGTCATCTATCCACCACGATGGTAGGAGACTTCCTACTCATCCCTTCGAGCAGTAGTGCAGGTCATGACCAATTGACACCGCGGTTCGTTACCCTCACTTTTCCTAACGAAAGTGGGAACAACGAATCCGCGTTCTTTAGGCACAGGGGCACACCCACACCGAACTTTTCTTCCGTATTAGAAAAAGAGCGACAGTCAGTCTAAAAACTAACGCCTAACGCGGCAGTCTATACAAAGCGCGAGAGTCGCATACTTCACGCAAACTTTTGTCGGGTCTCGGTATTGCCCAGCATACATCTCCTCTATTAAATATATTATAGTGCTACGTCCACTAATACACTAAATCCAATTATAAGAGCCCTGCTCTAACGTACATATCTATCTTATCTTCGTGCGATAAGTGATTATCTATTTATCTATGCTCAACAGTGTAATCTAAGTGTTGGAAATATATAATTTATAATTCTGTGAATCACAGTGTTCTACAAACTAAATCACCCCTATTATCTCAACGGAAATCAGGGGATCGATCAATTCGTGGTGTCGATTGTTATAATCGTAACGGGAATTTACGACTCCCGTTGACGTCTCTCCTCGCGATTACGTCTCCCCGCGATTGGGGTCAGGAAGTGAGGGCAGTATACATTGCCTCGGATTGGACAAACGAAGGTTGGTGGACTAGGAAGGGTCTTAACCGCCCTCGATAGAAAGTTGCTAGTAGGAAGCATCGTACGTGAGAAAACTAACTTTCCCGTGTCAAGCCGTAGTAAACAATAGTCTTTGGAAACTGATTTAGAAAAGACATTTGTTGGGTCTGAAGGACCTTAGCAGGCAAGTGACTCGGGTTTATGACGGGTGCTTAAGGCTATTGAGGGTACGCCGTACGGAAGAGCAGACATCTGGTGTCCGTCTGGCCCGCGGTGTGTGACCTGGGCCAGGCAGAGAGTCGTCCGGCGTAACATTCTTCGTGGCGAGAAGAACCGTTTGTCGCGTTATTCTTTCCTCTTTGCTAGATTGTTATTGTCATTGTAATTGCGCGTACGCATGTATATTTGCGTCTACTTACAGCGGACTACACGGCCTTGCATACCATCTCCTTGAAGTACCCTTGCCTTGGAAGGATGACAGTAGAAGTAGGTAGGAGTTTCGGGACAGAGAAAGACTGGGGGGAATGAGAATTTGAGGGAGAATCGGGAGGATTTGCATCGTATGGCTGTGTAATTATTTGGCGACCAAACTGGGTATTCGGTATACAAATTGAAATGTTGAAAAATGTGTAAATGGTAGAAATTATTAGATTGTAACATACATTCGTCCTGTTTTTATATTTACCATATAAACGAAGAAGGCGAGACGAATTCATATTACAAACTAATGCCTTCGTGATTGAAGAAATAATAACAAGAATAAGAGCAATGGAAAAATTGGGAACTGGGAAAACACGAGATAGCGCGATTAAAAGGATATACATGTAGTATCGTGGACGAAAAGCCTAAGAGATATCGGGCGAACCATGAACAATGTCGCGAGAGCCGAGGCGCCGTCGGGTCCATCAATGTGTCATCGGTCTTTTCAAGTGCATAGTTTCGTAGAAAAGACCTACGTGACCCTGGCCACGAGCGGTTGCGGAGCACGTGCGTGGTGGGGCTAAGAAAATAGGCAAAGGGACGCTAAGGGAAAAAGACGAGTTAACGATCAGAGTTAGTCGAGAAACAGAGTTTGCGAGTGGCGTTGCCGAGAAAGTGTTGATTGCATTTTGGTGAAAGTCGAGTCGTTATCTAATTATTTAGTTGATCTGTTTTCTGTACGTTTGGTGTGAATAGTTCAGGTTGAACAACAATCGCCTTTTTCTGTCCGATTAACATCTGTATCATCCATTCCTTGTAAATATATTATATCACGATATTACATACATGTAGGAATGTTTATTCTAATTAACAGAAAGGACAGTATGATAAACACAATATTGTAACACTCTCACAAAATTGAATATAATATCGCACTTCACGAATTCGCTTAACACTATTTCTACGTCACAGCAACACGATGAACTTCTCTCGACCATGATTAATTCAACTCTGACAGCATTACCACGCTCACTTTTCCTTTAACAAACCTTGGTAACGCTCACAACACTCCTTGACAACATTAACATATCTCAACAACGTTTATAAACAATCAGCCACGTCTTTCGCTAACGTCACACCATCCTACATACAAATATTGGAATCGAAACTTACTAGCCGTGGAATTGGAAACTATAAAAACGTGGAAATGATATAACGTTGAGAAATGAATAATTTTAAGTACACAGAAATCAGAGATATCTCGTACAAAATTTTGGTATCTTCCGTTAGCAACTTTCTCTCGAGGACGGCTAAAACCCTTCCTGGTCCACCAACCTTCCTATTATCCAATCGGAAGCGGTGTCCCGTGCCCTTAGACACACCCACTCATAGTTTTCCTCAGACACAGTATCGTCAGTAAAACTTACCTATTCTGTATCCTTAGAATAGTCAACATATCTTTACCGGTTTCTACCCTTGGATCAGTCGCGTACTTAACGTATCCGTGTAAGTAGGTGTTACATAAAGTTGTTGGAGTGAATTGTGATTTATGTGTGTTAATTCAGTGTGTATTCCATTGTGATTGCTGCATTCATAATAAAGTCTAATAAAAGCAAAATTGATAGTTGTGTTACGACTCAGCTATTTTATTTTATCATCCAACCCTCAAGTTTACGTGACACACCCGTCGTTTCAGTCCGTCGTTCCGTCATCCAGTTCGCCACTTTCGAGTTGTATTACATGACCACCCGTTATGTGGTAATTCAAGCCGGTGCACTAGTGTGACTCAATACGTCGGCACAGCTGTTACATTCGCTTTAATTTGCTTGTCGAACTTCTGCTTTGCTAATTGAAAAACCCATTCCTGATCATTTTCCATGACGATAAACTGCAAGCTCGCCATTGGCTGAATTCTTGAGCATGAATTTGAAGATTGAACCATGTGTTTGTTGATATATCCGGGTATTTTATCTATTTTGTTTATACAATATCTAACTTATTGAGTTTTTAATTGTAAAATGTATATATACTCGTAAATATGTTGATTGTTGATTATAGAATACGAGTGTTTGATAAATGAATATTTCTTTACAAAATGGAGATAGCAGAATATGATGGTCCTTAACATATTCTACTATTTTGACAGCTATATAGGATTCGACGAAAATTACTTTCAAAAATAACGGATCTTCGATTTACTTTCTCTAAAAGAGAAATGTAATTTATGCGGAAACGAAGACCCTCCGGTGAGGTATCCCTTTCGCGTGTCGAAGTTTCATGTACAATGTTCGGTCGAAGATTTCACTATAAACTGTTCGAGTGAATAAAGATTCATCGAAAAAAACGAACTTGAAATTGAAGTAAGAAATGATAGCGAAGAAAGCATTCATGATATTTCATCGAAGAAATGGAAAAGGTATTTGACATGTTATAGAAACATTTTTGTCACCGTAGGAACGCTATTTATTACAAAAGGAATGCTATTGGCTTGGACATTACAGTAGATAATACCTTAATTGATTAATAGTTACTCCATTTTCTAAATATTCATTCAATAATACCAATAAACCACAATAAAAGACAAGTTATAAGCCTATATTTACCGAGGAACCCCATTAACTCATTGTTCGAATCTCTTGAATACAACAATTTCATTATTCATAGATCTTCTATCTTCTAATACGTCGCGTCATTTAAAAAAGAAATTTGTATTTACAAAAACTATTTTAACTAAGCATTTTACAATTATATAAATTACTGATTCAAAAGTGGATCGTTTAAAGCGTTTAGATTTCCAAAAATCGAAACATCTTTTTCACCTCATGTATTTATTGAATTACCTTCACCGTTAAAGCATGTTCTCAGGAAAGAAATCTATGATTCGTTAATTGATTCACTAAATAATTCCTTAGTTCCCAGTCCAAATGTTTGTCTTATTTTATACATTGTGGAGACGTGGGTTGTAACCCTACTAAAAATACACATTAAAACATAAATCAAGATCAGCAACGTGTTAGTAAGTTAAGTAGTACGCGTTAATAATTAAAAATTTTCCATATTAAATTTCCAACAATACATGTAGTAACTTGTCACGTAAAATAACAAAATAAAAAAAGGAATTTGAGGTAAAAAATAGAAAAGAAAACTTTATTTTTTTTCTAACATCAATACACTTTACAATTTACTTCCGAACTCTAGGCGTGACTTTCTAAGACTGACTCTTATGATTTTACTTTCGATCGGATCCGATTACTTTCTTTTGTCATCCCTCAACATCCCCACCGTCCATGCATTTGCTAGGCGTCCGCGATCGTTGCCACGTGCTCTTTCTTCTAGAACCTTCGGTGGAAGGACCGTTGGGATGTTGATGGTTCATTAGGCACTTCAGCGATATACATTGTCGCCACATCTTTATCTCTATCGTCAGTCCGTCGGATTTGAAGTATGCCGGTCGTGACAAACTGATGGACAAGTAATGATGGTAGGTTCAACGTTTAATGTATTGTAATAAGCGATATTCAATAACAAAAGGAATATAAATAGAGTTTAGTGTAGTTTAAATAAGCGATATTCAAGAACAAAAGGACCGATTATAATATCGTCGCACGTCGATGCACATGTCACGACCGGCATACTTCAAATCCGACGGACTGACGATAGAGATAAAGCACTCGGCGACAATGTATATCGCTGAAGTGCCTAATGAACCATCAACATCCCAACGGTCCTTCCACCGAAGGTTCTAGAAGAAAGAGCACGTGGCAACGATCGCGGACGCCTAGCAAATGAATGGATGGTGGGGATGTTGAGGGATGACAAAAGAAAGTAATCGGATCCGATCGAAAGTAAAATCATAAGAGTCAGTCTTAGAAAGTCACGCCTAGAGTTCGGAAGTAGATTGTAAAGTGTATTGATGTTAGAAAAAAAATAAAGTTTTCTTTTTTATTTTTTACCTCAAATTCCTTTTTTATTTTGTTATTTTACGTGAAACACACTCTGTGTCCGCTCAACTCACACTATGCTTCTCAACTGACTCTCTGGCCGTTGTAGCATTCATTTGTCTTTTGCTAGGCCCACCGCACACGTGTTCCGCGGACGCTCGCAGCCAGGCTCACGTAGGCCTTTTCGGCGAAACTATTTATTTGAAGGACCGGTAACACATCAATGAAGCCGACAGCGCCTCGGCTCTCGCGACATTGTCTATAGTTAACTCGATGTTTCTTAGGCCCTTTCCCCCGATACTACATACGTTTTAACGTAATAACATATAACGTTATGTTGTATAACGTTATACTATATAACGTAATACGTTTTAACACTATACCATATAACGCTATGTTATATAAAGTTGTACTATAAAACGTAATACGTAATAAGGTTATACTATATAACGTAATGCGCTATAAGGTTATACTATTTTACCTGTCGGGTTTACATTAGAATTAGGGTTAGGGCCGTGAAACGAATCTTCGTTTGGGTTACACGTTGTCGTTATGCAATAGAGAAGACATTGACCAGTGCAAATACGATTATTATAGAACCGGACAAGTAACCGCGGTAGTTAGGTACTCGAGAAACTAATGACAATGATCCTAGGTTCAATAACGAATCCGCGGTCGACGGGATGATAGATGAACGCACTCACAAAATCTAAGTCGGACGCGTAATATTCACTGGTCGTAAAGAGTTACTCCTTTCATTAATGAGATCGTGAGCGAGAATGCCTTTCCCGTCCCGATGATGCCACAGAGGAAAACTATAATGGGGTGTATCTAAGGACACGAGATCATCGGATTCGTCGAGAAAAGCCTTCGTTCAGAAAGTAAGGGAAATTGGCGTTGCTGCTAATTGGTCAATCTCCATATCGGTGGTTAGAAAAAGATGCTAGCCGCCCTCGAGGGAAAGTTGCTAGTGGGAGACGCCACTCGTTGAAAAATAGGTCTCACCTATTTTCCCGTAGTTGGGACAAAGACTGTTTGTCTGTTTGAAGGACTTTAGTTGACTGAATCTTAAGATTTATAACGGGCCCTCGAGCTAGCTGAACATGTACTGCGGAGACGCATCGACATCTGGCAATCATCTTACTCGAAGAATAGGGTCTGCGTGTGGCGAGCCACGGGACAGAAACCGTTGGAATGTTTACTGTCGCGTGTCGCCACGAATATTTCTTTTAAGGAGAACTATAGAATTACTCCATACCTTTGTTAGACAAAGCGTTGATCCCGTGACTGCGGCTACGTTCGGCGACTGACTGTCGCCTCGAGCCCAAGCTCATTATCACAACTCTCGAACAATTACAATCGGATTGAATAACTACAATTGTTCAATTACAGCTATAGTAGACTCTAGGTTACAATGTTGCGGGATTATCCAAAATTCCAAAGGCTGCGGTGTTCTTTCATCTCCGACATACCTAATACGATTTAACGCAAAACCATCTAACGTTATGTTATATAACGTTGTACTATAAAACGTAATACGTTTGTTAGGGAAGTGATACATTTACTCTGAACATGAGAGTGTGTGTGTAAGGGCCAGAGGGCGTCAAGGTCTTAGTGGAGACAAAAGACTGTTGCCAGATGTTCAGAAGAATCGAGGATAGTCGGTTGGCGACCAGCGTGCGTGCAAGACGTTCTTCAGAGAGTAATATAGTTGTATAACTGTTGTGTGGGAAATATAGTAAATAATTTGTATTCCCAAATCCTCGGATTTCCTTAACATGGTAGCAGAGCGTGGTTACTAGTTTTGCAAGATATTTAGTGCGTGGTTACGATCTTGCGAGTGAGTTTTCAGTAAAGAAAAAAAAACTTTCAGAGAAAAAAAAAGAAATATACTTCGAGCACGTAGGAACGCTTGAGTAAGAAAAGAAAAAAAGGAAGAATCAATTAAAATGGAGAGATCGGAAATCATGATACCTATATTCGATGGTGAGGATTATGGAATGTGGAAGCAAAGAATCACGATGTTTCTCAAATATAAGGAATGCGAGGTTGTTACAACTAGAATGAAGAACGAAAGAGACGATGAAGACTGGGACAAAAAGGACTTGAAGGCAATTAATATAATTTATAGTGCAATATCGAACAGACAATTGGAGTATGTTAGGGAAGGAAAAACGGCGTATGATATAATAAAAAGGTTCGATGAAATGTACTTGAAAGAGTCGACGGCACTGCAGATCGTATGCAGAAGGAGATTGGAAAACATAAGACTGGAGAACTACAGTGATTCAGCATCATTCTTTAACGACTTTGAAAAATTAATCAATGAATTAAAAAGTGCGGGCGCACAAGTAAGTGAGAGGGAAAAGCTGAATTACATGCTGAATACGTTACCCGAAGAATACAGCTACATAGCGGACATAATAGACGCATTGAAAGAAGAGGATCAAACGGTAGCGTATGTAAAAAATAAAATAGAGATAGCAGAGAAGAAAAATAAATCCAATCGAGGAGAAAGGCAAACCAACGCCTTTTCTGCAAAAAAGGAAGGATGCTTCAGATGTGGAAGATTAGGACACTTTGCGAGAGAGTGTCAAAATGGCGTCCAAGCGGGAAGCAGTAACGGCTATTGGCATGGGCCAACACGTGGTCGAAACAGAGGAAGAGGGAACAAAGGCAATACGAGCAGAGGACGTGGAAACTTTCATCGTCAATCAACAACCGGCACGGGCGAGCATGGAAACTCAAGAGCAGGCATATGGACAGCAACGGCGCACGCAGCAAACAGCAGTGAGACGAATGAAATAAGTAAGAACGAAATAGTGTGGTTATTAGATAGCGGTTGTACCGATCACATAATTAATAATATAAATTATTTCGATAAATCTATCGACCTAAAAGAACCGGTAAATATATATTTAGGCGATAATAGACCGATAAAAGCGACAAAAGTTGGGAATGTTATAAGTTATTTTGAAGCATTCGGAAAACAAAATGAAATAAATATGAGGAAAGTATTTTACGCGAAAGAAATGTCCGCAAATTTGATTAGTTTAGGTAAACTAACAGACAATAAGAATACGGTTATTTCCAAAGGAAATATTGCGAAAGTAATAGATGAGGATAATAAACTTACAGCTGTAGCGTTCAAAGAGAATGGGACATATAGAATAAAAAGTATATTGAAAGGGAAGAAGCACTTAGTAAACAGCGCCGAACGTAGTGGTATGAGTAAAAAGGAAAGATGGCATAGGATGCTAGGACACGTAAATTTTAAATATTTAGAGATTTTGGGTAAAGAGCAGCTAGTGACTGGCATACCGAATGAATTTGAAAAGGAACTTTTGAAATGTAGGGTGTGTATAGAAAGCAAAATGCATAACTTACCTTTCAAAAATAATCGAACTAAGGCTAGGGAAATAATGGAAATTATTCATACGGACGTATGTGGTCCCTTTAAGACTACCGGATTCAATGGAGAAAAATATTTCATTTCATTTATCGATGATTATAGTAAAATAGCTAGGATCTATTGTATAAAATCAAAAGATGAGGTCTTTGATTCTTTCGTACAGTTCGTAAATGAAGCCGAAAATTTAACGGGCAAGAGGTTAAAAATATTAAGATGCGATAATGGTAAAGAATATTTAAATAATCGAATTTATAAATTTGCTAGGGATAAAGGTATAAGAATAAATAATTGCCCAACATACGTACATGAATTAAACGGGACAGCGGAAAGGTATAATAGAACAGTGATGGACATGGCGCGTTGCTTGTTAGCGGAAGCGAAAGTACATAAAAGGTACTGGCCGGAAATAGTTTGTACAGCGGCATACTTGAAAAATCGAATATTAGCGAATACTATAGAAAGAAAGACACCTTTTGAAATATTCTTCGGGAAAAAACCAAGTGTTAAAAATCTACATCTATATGGAAGTAAAGTTTTTGTAAGAAGGCCAGAACAAAAAAGAGTTTCCAAATGGGACAAGAAGGCAGATATGGGAATTCTATTAGGATATAGTGAAGTAGGATACAGAGTCTTATTAGGTGGGAAAATAACAATAGCTAGACATGTAGAGGTCATAGAGACAGACACTAAATGTATCGGTTTTGAGGAAAATTCATCAGAGGCAGATAGAAATGATAGCGAAGATAACTATTCATTGGTCGGTATGGATAAGGAAGAGTTAGAAGGTAGGAAAGATGAAAATAATAGTAGTATTGAAAGCTCAAACACTCCTAGGAGATCTACACGTATTAAGAAAACTCCAGTAAGGTATCCAGAAAAGGAAAATATTTGCGAGATGCATGCAAATTATTGTAAAGTAGATATCCCTCGTACATTTGAGGAGGCGATTTGTTGCGAAAATAATGAAGTTTGGAAACAGGCTATGGATAAGGAAATAGAATGTCTCTATAAGAATAAAACTTGGAAATTGGTAGAAAGGGTAAAAGGCAAAGAAGTATTAGATGTAAAATGGGTTTACACGAAAAAATCAGAGGACAGGTATAAGGCTAGATTAGTGGTAAGGGGATTTCAACAAAGAAACGTAGCCGATGACATATATTCTCCAGTGGCGAGTAATCAGACCTTTAAGATATTGCTATCATATTGTTGTCAAAATGGATTAATAATTGAGCAAATGGATGTAGAAACTGCCTTTTTAAATGGTGAAGTAAGCTCGGAGGTATATGTAAATCAACCAAAGGGATATGCGGACGGAACGAATAGAGTTTGTAAATTATCGAAAGCGCTTTATGGGTTAAAAGAAAGTCCGAGGGACTGGTATGAGTGTTTTGATAAGTATGTGACGAGATTAGGTTTTAAGAAGAACAATATAGAGCTGTGCCTATATACTTATGGAGAGGGAGAAAATGTTGTATATTTGTTAATATACGTAGACGATTTGTTGATTTGTAGTAAAAACAAAGGGAAGATACAAAGTGTAAAAAAATTATTAACTGATAAATTTGAAATGAAAGATTTAGGTGAAGTAAAAGAATATCTTGGAATAAATATAGAGTATGATTATTTAAAAAATGAAATGAGATTAAGCCAAAAGAAATACATAGAATCATTAGCAAACAAATATAAATTACATAACAGCAAATTGTACTGTACACCTATGGAGACCAACTTAAAAATTGAAAAAGCTGAGATAAATAGAGAGGACATTGGATACAAGAATTTAATTGGCGCATTGCTGTATATTAGTGTAAATACCAGACCCGATATAAGTTATAGTGTGAATTATCTGAGTAGATTTCAAGATTGTTGTAACGAGACACATTTTAAATATGCCTTGCGAATATTGAAATATTTGTACCGGACTAGAGATTTAGGGCTACATTATAAAAGGAATGAAAAGTGCGAAACGATAGATTGTTATGTGGACGCTGATTGGGCAGGAGATCATATAGATAGGAAATCGACTTCTGGGTATGTAATTAGATTGTATGGAAATGTAATTGGATGGAAGTCTAAAAAACAAAGGTGTGTGACAAAAGCCTCGACGTATGCAGAGTATGTTGCTCTATCGGAAGTGGTGAGCGAAGTAATGACTATCAGAGAACTAATGAAAATCTTCGATGTAAATGTAGACGATAACCCTGTAAAAAATCTATGAGGATAACTCTGGAGTAATGAGTATAGCAAAATACGGAACTTTTACAAAAAATTCTAAACACATCGAAGTTCATTACCACTACGTTCACGAGTACGTAAAGGAAAATAAGATAAACATAATAAAAGTAAGTACAGAAGAAACCACTGCGGATATTTTTACGAAGGCACTGTGTAGAGAGAAATTTGAAAGGTTTAGGTCATGGATGAATGTAAAATAAGAGAAATGTAAATAAAGCGATAAATGTTAAATATTTTGTTAATTCGACAAGTATGTAAATAAAATTAAGTGTACAGTATAAATGTAAGGAGGCGTGTTAGGGAAGTGATACATTTACTCTGAACATGAGAGTGTGTGTGTAAGGGCCAGAGGGCGTCAAGGTCTTAGTGGAGACAAAAGACTGTTGCCAGATGTTCAGAAGAATCGAGGATAGTCGGTTGGCGACCAGCGTGCGTGCAAGACGTTCTTCAGAGAGTAATATAGTTGTATAACTGTTGTGTGGGAAATATAGTAAATAATTTGTATTCCCAAATCCTCGGATTTCCTTAACAACGTTATAAGGTTATACTATGTAACGTAATACGTTAGAACGATATACTATATAACGTAATACGTTATAGCGTTATACTGTATAATGTGATACGTTATAACGTTATTCTATAAAACGTAATACGTTATAACGTTATACCATATAACGTAATACGTTATAACGTTATTCTGTGGAACGTCATACGTTATAACGTTACACTATATAATGTAA